>NC_053028.1:214482527-214515453 GCF_003073215.2 Triticum urartu | reverse complement strand
TTCCCGGTGGGGGTGGATGAACAGGACCCCGTGGTGTTGCCTCTGGATGAACACGACCCCGATCGATCGAGCCGGTTGGGGTTGGATGAACAGGACCCTGTGGAGGGATGGATGAACAGGACCACCCCGTGGAGGGTAGGATGAACAGTAGACGATGGAGGGCAGGATGAACAGTAGCCCGTGGAGGGGTGGTTGAACAGGAGCCCGTGGAGAGGGCTGGTTGAACAGTAGCCGGTGGAGTAGCGCACGGTGGAGGCTGGATGAACAGGAGCCCGTGGATGAACAGTCGTAGGTGGAGGCTGGAGGAGGTCGACGGTGGATGAACAGTAGCTCGTGGAGGATGGAGGGGGTCGACGATGGAGATGAAAAGTATCCCGTGGAGTCCCGTTTTGCGGTACGCCACACCCCTCCCGATGAACAGGACCCCCGTTTCGGTCGTAGGAGGTCCGTTTCGTCCGTTTTGCGGTACGCCACACCCCTCCCGATGAACAGGACCCCCATTTCGACCATAGGAGGTCTGTTTCCTCCGTTTTGCGGTACGCCAAACCCCTCTCGATCAACAGGATCCCGTTTCGAACGTGGTCGGTCGAACACAAGGCCGTTTCCTCCGTTCTGCGGTACGCTAGGCCTTGTTTCCATCGCCTGTTCCGTCCAAGCCCTCCCGATGAACACGACGCATTCCGTTGCCTCACCATGAACACAACGCATTCCATTGCCTCCCCATGAACACGACGCATTCCGTTGCCTCCCCATGAACACGATGACGACGCTGTTTCTCCGTTCCGACCCAGCCATGTACATGAGCCCTGGCTGTACGTATGCGCGAGTAGGCGTTCGAGACCCCGCCCATATGTACACATACGTGGACGTATTTTCTTTCTTGCACCCTGGCCGCTGTACGTACGTGTACATGCTACGTGCGCGCCTCTACTGCGACACGTGCGCGCCTCTACATCGACCAGTATATATGTACATACACGTTCGCGACCAGAATGACAACGCTACGTACGCTTCGACCAGGTGGGTCCCGACTGTCAGGCACTTCCTTGCGTGCGAAGATGTAGCTGGTGGGTCCCAACAGTGAGGGGCAAACGTTTTTTTTGCGAAATACGGTGGCCCGTCCGGTGGGTCCCCGCTGTCAGGTGGAGGAATAATTATTTTGCGCGTAATAAGGAGGCACTTCCTTGCTGCGACCGTGGACCCAGCTGTCAGCGTCTCCACGCACAGTACTCTTCCGGTGGAAGTCGGTCGTTGACCACATTGACCACACTGCGCCGAGAGCACCACGGCGGTGGACGACGGCGAGGCCTAGGAAGGGGACGACGCGGAGCCGGGGAAGACGTGGCAGTGGAAGCCCGCGCGGAGAGGAGTACGAGGGTTCACCGGTTCGGCTGCGGTGTGAGGCTGCCGTCGCCGCAGGACCTGGCTAGCGATGGGAATAGTAGGGGGGCGGTGAGGCCTCCGCGGCAGCACAGCCGACCACGGGAGGCAGGAGCATGCGGCACGACCGGCGCTGCTTTGGGCGGCTGGAGCAAGAAGACCAGAGGTTGAAGAAGCACTACGGCCGTTGGATGGACATTGTACGGTCACTGGAGCTAGAATCGTTCATATTGACTAAGTTGACAAAGCCCTTCGTCCCCGTCAACTTAGTAGGCCCAAAAGTCAGCCTCCCACCAAGGTGGGTCGCAGCTAGCCGGGGGAGTATTCATTTTTTTGTGCGTAATAAGGGGGCACGTCCGGTGGGTCTGAGCTGACAGCGGGGGGAACGTTTTTTTCGCGAAATACAGTGGCCCGTCCAGTGGGTCCCAGCAGTCAGGGGGAAACGATTTTTTCGCAAAATACTGGTGGCCCGTCCGGTGGGTCCCCGCTGTCAGGTGGAGGAATAATTATTTTGCGCGTAATAAGGAGGCACTTCCTTGCGGCTGCCGTGGACCCAGCTGTCAGCCTCTCCACGTACAGCACTCTTCCGATGGAAGTCGGTCGTTGACCACATTGACCACGCCACGCCGAGAGCACCACGGCGGTGGACGACGGCGAGGCATAGGAAGGGGACGACGCGGAACCGGGGAAGACGCAGCAGTGGATGCCCACGCGGAGAGGAGTACGAGCATTCACCGGTTCGGCTGCGGTGTGAGGCTGTCGTCGCCGCAGAATAACAGGGGGTGTGGGTGAGTAGAGGGATGCCTTGGCCAGCGGTGGGAGTAGTAGGGGGCGCTGAGGCCTGCACGGCAGCACAGCCGGCCACGGGAGGCGGGAGTTGGCGGTCCCGCCGGCGCTGCTTTGGCGGCTGGAGCAAGAAGATCAGAGATTGAAGAAACACGACGGCCGTTGGATTGACATCCAACGGTTACGTCTGCTAGAATCGTTTGTTGACGTATATAATAACTAAAAAAATCTTGCATACACGTCAACTAAACAGGCCCACAAGTCAGACCACTCCCTCTTTTTTTAATAATTTATATAGCTCATGGAAACTTCTTATGCAATTTATTGCAGTCATTTTTTTGGCTGGCCAGGGCCAATTTTGCATATTTCTGTGGGTTCCAAACTATTTTTAATACCGAAATGTCCAGCCAGATTTAAAGTACTTTGAAGATATATTTAAATTAGGTTAATACCCAGTGAAATATGAATCTGAAAATGTAATAAAATTCAGAAATTATAAAGTAATTGCCAATTTGTCATCTGTTTTTATATTTACAGCACATTTCATATTACTTTCAAGATTTGCAGGCATCTTGAAAGAGTTGCAGCCCATCAGGGCGTAGAAAAATAAGTAGGCCTGGATTGGGTATTCTTCAGAAAAAATAAACTGGGCTCATTTTCACAAAGAAAAAATAGCTGGGCTGGTCACATGGTGAACATAAAATATAAGCCTGGGCTAGACGGGCCACAACCCAGTTCAAACCCTGCTCCGTCTCAACAATACCAAACAAAAAAAATACTGCTCGAGTAGCTACGTCCCAGGTGTCAGCCGATCTTGTGCTGTTCTCTTGTCTATTGAGTATATATGCTCTCAATGCCGTGGGTCCCCGATGTCAGGAAAACACTAGGAGGAAGCATTTTATTTTTCCATACGCTGACATGGTGGGCCCCTACTGTCATCCTCTCCACGTACTTCTGCCGATTCCTGTTGTTTGTTGACCATGTTGACAACGCGAGAGGGCGGCGCCGCGGCGAGCACACCAAAGCGCGCAGAGGACGTCGGCGTTAACGATTTAGGAGATGGTGGGGCGGCGATGTGTGCGCTGAGGCGCAGCCAGCTGTGGGAGGCGGAAGCAGGAGGCCCCGCCGGTGCTGGTTTGGTTATGGCGGCTGGAGGAAGACAGGACTGAAGAAACACGACATACTGTAGTACTTAACAACCTTAACTGAAACCAGCAGGGGCACTTAACAACCAAAGCTGAAAGCAGTATGAGTACTTATATAGGTTCAACCGTACAAAGCACGCCTCAAACAGTGCTACTTCGCCTACAGTTAACCAAGGGTGAGGCCGCCAAGCCCAGGACAAGGCCCAGGCGCCACCCCGCGCATCCACAACCTTCTGAAAGCGGCTTCATCTCGCAACATGGTCAATAAACAGGATATTCGCTTTAGAGCCATGGAAAAGCATGAACATAATCTTCTGTCCTATTCTCCAAGATGGACGGGCCTTCATTATTTGAGACCACCCATGAATAAGTATCTTTTCACCTCCAAGGGGAATTGAGTAGGTCGACATAAACATCATATTGTGACCAAGCGCAAGTCTGACCCGACCATGGTCAGGCATCTGTATAGGAACAATAGAACTCGGCAGTTCCTGTTTCAAGAAGATCACAGCTGTAAAACTGTGTATAAACAATAGTTTATGAACAACATATATAACATAAAACAGCTCGTACCATAAGTTTCTCGACACAGTTGGACCTGTTCAACGAGTGCAACAGTGGCACACATATCCCACGTGGCCTTCCACCATTGAAACGCCCCACAAGGACCTCAAGACGATCAATAAAGCGTAGGAACTTGTGGATGTCGATCCAGTCAACTTCAGTGCCATTAGTAACAGCCGAGTTATTACAAAGTAACAAACGAGCAGACCACTTTACTCTGAAAAGACCTACACGTGCCACCAATTATAAGAAAATATTAGTTAGAAGTAGCATCTTCGTGAGAGATTCGTTGCTACTTCTAAAGTTAAATTGTGATTAGTTAGACAGAATAGGTGGATTAAGAAGTAATCGAGGAAACAAGCAAGAACCAGATACAAAACTGACATGGATGAACAATTGGAACGACGTCAGGGTGGAAGATCCCAGTGAAGATGAGACCAGGTTCTTCTATTTCCATCAACATTCGTGCGCCAACTTTCAGTCCGTAACACTCGAGAAAGTTTATCCAAGTTCGGTCATAAAAAAGCAGCGATCTTCTTGGTTCATGAACCCAACTTGGAACTTATATCCATGGCTTGTCTTCACTGTGACCATTAAACTAGTGTATTCAGTTATGGCAAGGCCGAGCATCTTGAGTACATCTGTTCTGGCAGAGCAAATAATACACTGCAGGAAAAATAATATGAGAACACAGCATGTTCAAAAAAACCCCACCCTCCCGGATAGAAAAGAGGATTCTAGGAACATACTGTGCGCGTTTTAGAATGCTGTGTTAGGATGAGAAGGAACAAGTGTGGCGTCTCACCGAGGGCGCAGAAACCTGTAGGGTACTCGCACTTTGGGCACTGCAAATGAAACACACTAGATTCAGTAGGAAGAAAAATGCATCAATGGTGGCGGCTGCCATCCTAGGATTACCTGCGACCAAGGGACTTGGGTTTATCGGGGATGGATGAAGAATTCGTACCTAGTTCTCCATGAGAAAACCCTATGCAATCGCCGAGAGGGGGTTTTCTCTGAACAAGAAGACGAGGGATAAAGGGATTCAGGCCCAGTGAAATATTGCCGCTTCGTCCGTCCAGCTTACTGCTAAAGCTGGAATGGGGGGGGTTGTGATTTGACGGCTCATTGGGCATTACTGCGGCGCTACGACCGGAGTGTGTCTATCGTGAAGTTGTGCACTCTAATTTGTGCATATGGCACGTGGACCCCGTTGTCGGTTGCCCCGCATATCAGCAAAAGGAAGTAGAAAGACAGGAGTAACTAGTTACACATAAATATATTTTTTGACAGAGAGATACTCCCTCTATAAAGAAATATACAAATCTTTTATATCACAGACTCACCTTGCCGAGAAAAATACTCCCTCTGCAATGCACGGGCATTATGGGGGTTCAGCTGAGAATATAATACTCAGATGGTTTTTTTGAGGGATAAAAGCTGCTTTATTGAAGATTAACAGTCATAGGTATACAAATAATTTCGGGGGTTCTTGTGAGCCAAAGATGGCATCCACAGGGCAAAGAAGTAGCAGCTTTTGCGAGCACATGCGCTTCAACATTACACTCGCGTTTTTCATGTATGATCTCCATGGTTTGGAACATATTCTTCTTCATCTTGATCTCGTCCATAATAACTTTGCTGGGCCCCAAGTATGCCTCTCCAATATGCTTGACTGTTGCTGAACAATCGGTGCTAATATGAACTTGTTGCAGGTTTAAGTCAAGAGCCAGAGATAGCCCCTCGCAACATGCCATTGCCTCTAGGATCTCTGGATCAGTAACACTTTCGCACACCAGTGCCGATGCTCCAAGGAAGTAGCCTGTATGATCCCGACTCACAACTGCCAGGGCTCTCCTTTCACCATTGCAAGATAACGCAGCATCAACATTCATCTTCGCCCAACCCACAGCAGGAGGAGGGCGCCACTTTTGCACTGAGCTAGTGCTTCTCGAAACCAGGTTCTGTACTTTGGGCCGCAGGCCGACCCTGCATGTTTGGGGGCCCATGTGTTCTACCTCAGCACTTTTCATATTGCAAGCGATCAGTACGGCGCTGGTTTTAGATGCTGTCGCAAGGCGAATACACAAAATTGAATAAAGCACGGAAGTTGTTGGAATGAAATCGAACGACAGTTCCTAACCAGCAATCAGAGTTGCAATTCTATCAATGATATACCATGTGATAAATAATACTATCATACTACTTATACACACAGGACACTTGTTTCATCATGCCACATTATTACATCAAAATCTCTCGGAGGATAGATCAGTTAGGCAGTTGCGTGCTGCTACTGAAGAATTTCAAAGTTGATTTGGACCAGCTTTCCTTGCTGAGAAAGTTTGATTTTGACTAAATCCCCTACCGCAAGATATGATTTAGATTTGAACCTTGACCATCCTTTAGCATCAACCATCATGTGACCATCCTTTGTACTTACGATATATTGAGCAGGTTCATTCACACCAAGGCTGCGCATGGTAAGAGAAACTTGGCCGTGGTCGCCCGGATTGTTGAACGACTCCCTCGTTGCTCTAGGAATTCTCTGTTTGCAAACAAGAAGACATACCCAAACAGTTAGATCAACACAGTGAATCATGTGAAAGAACATGGAAAGAAAAAAGAACGAAGCACTTGGGCGGCCAATGCTTACCAAGAAGGTGGACATGTCGGTTTTTGTAAGGACTTTGGTATATGAAGTGCGAACTGCAGCCCAGTCTGTTGCCGGTGCAACTGCACGGGCCGGAGCAGATGCAGGTGCAAGTGTTGGTGCAGGTGCCGAAGCCGCTGCTGCTGCCGGAGATGGTGCTCCTTGTAGAGCTGGTGCCGGTGTCGGAGCAGGTGCCGGTGTCGATGCCCGATCCTCCGGTAGATCAGGCTGATCCGCTGACGCGGTCGGTGCCCAATCCTCAGCTGGATCAGACTGAGCTGCTGCCGCTGTTAGTGCTAGAGCAACTGCCGGTGCTCGATCTGTGCGTGACAGCGGCGATCGTGTCTGGTCTGCTATGATCAGCTTTCTAACTTGACTAGGATCCGTGACCATGATCCAGTCTTTTTCTTCATTTATTTTAAACGCGAGAAGGACTAATTGTGGCGTTTTTGTTAAACCAAACTGCAGTTCATCATAGGGATTCAGCTTGTACTCAGACAACAGACTGATCCAATTTTTTCCAGTAATATAAGTGATGGACAGTGCCTTTGTTACTGACATGACATAAGAAGTGAAACCTGCAAAAATAGCCATCGTAGAGCAAACCAAACGGTTTATTCTGTGATGAATGTCACATGGCAAAACCTGCATCGTAAAATTGCAGGAAAAGAAAGAAAACATGACATTAAATCAATTAGATTTAGACAGTAAATCAATAAGATTTACTTGATGTGACACGAGTGAATCCTTACCAGGAAATCACTATGTTGAAGTACTAAACAGAAGATTGATCGTTCAACTACGCGTGGCATGCAGGGCCCCCGCCTACTCCCACAAGCAGGACAGTCCAAAGGTCGTGACAAATCGTATGGACCGAACATCCATGGGGCTCGAAATCCTGGTGGGTGCGATAAACCCTGTAATGCATACAGATATTGGAGTGTAACCATAATTGATAGACCATCCTCACAAAAAATATGATATGGATACTTCAAAATATACAGACTGAATTGAGTGGATAGACATTAACATAGACCGTTCTCAAGACTGACCACACACCAAAAGCGGCAGTACTAATAAACAATACAGGGTTCACAAACACAAATCAAGTACTGAACAATAGTACTTACTACAGACAAGGAAAGTTGCACTAACTAAACTCTGCAGACTATTTTTTGCCACCGACCTAAGGGATGCACCCCGCATAACGGACTACCATCACCATCTTGTCAACCTTGGAGAACCTAACAGAGTGGTCTTTCCACTCATAAACATGATGATGAAGACATGACACATCAGATTTGTTGGGAAGCTTTACAAGAACCACACCCTTCGCAATCAAAGGCACAGCCAGGAAATTGTTGTGGTCAAGTACAGCCTCGAGAACACGCCTGACAACAATGCTACAGGAAAACACTAGTTCAGGACACGTGGCGACAAGGACACAACAGCTGGATAGTTTAGCAGTAGAACTCATCATCAGGTCTTCTAGTTCACACGGCATGACTTTGAGAACTTCATCTCCACCGCGGACCTGGTTCTAATTCAAACAGAAACCATATTTTATTACTACCTCCGTTCAGAAATATAAGATGATTTTCGATATTATACTCCATATATGACTACATATACGCACAGAAATGAGTGAACAAAGATACTAGAACATGTCTTCAAAGGCATGAGAGCAGAGGGATTACATGCAATATCCATAACACAAGTTACTGAGGCAAATATACCCTCTTAAAAGGTAGCATTGATGTTCATAAAGTACTCCCTCCGTCCCAAAATTACTGTCTTAGATTTGTCTAGATACGGATGTATCAAGTCACATTTTAGTATTAGATACATCCGTATCTAGACAAATCTAAGACAAGAAATTTGGGACAGAGGGATTAGTTGAAAGTAATCTATAAGAAATTAGTGTCAACCTCTCGCATGTTTTGGTCAAAAGAGGAATTTAGAACCGTCATTTGGCACACATAAATCACATGCAAGATCACCCAGAAAGTTGTACTACTAGTACTAGTACTGCGTGTTAGATGAAAAAACACGATCAAGATCGAGTAAAAGATCGTCAAGAAGAGATATTACCTGGACTTGCTTAATGAGGGATCCCGGAGAGGGGGGCTTGGACAGGGCGATGGCTTTGAGCTTGTCTGCGGTAGTCTCGGCGGGGTGGTTGCGCTTCTTCGTACCATGAGCCTCAACGGTTTTGGCCGAAGCCATAGACATCACTTCGGCCGGTGCTCCAGCGTCCATCAAGAAACTGTCAAATAGAAATAAAAGAAAAGAAACCATAATCACAAACCCAAAAGAAGAAAAGAGAGGGAGTTATAGGATCAGTCTCGGGGTTGCAAGACTGGGCCTTGGCCAGAATCAACACCATTGATGCGCTCACCTTTCTATCTTTGGGAGGGAAGAATAATGGCAGAAGCAGGTCAGGATTTTCCTGAAGAAATGAGGAAAAAGATGAGGCAGAAGCGAGGGTTGGGTAGAGACGAAGCTGAGAGAGAAGAGTGAAATGATGGGTGCTTCGTCCGTCCAACTTACTGCTGGAAAGGAGGGGGTTTTGTGATTTGAAGGCTCATTGGGCATTACTGCGGCGCTTCAATCGGGGTATTCTACCGTCACTCTACTATGGAGTAATTTAGTGCATGGCTGGTGGACCCCGATGCTGGCTGTCCCACACGTCGGCGAAAGTGAGTACTTTAGTGCATGGCTGGAGGAGGATCCGCACGGTATAGCGTGTACACTATTTTTCAGAAGAAAAAAATGATTACAGCAAGCGTTTCCACTCTTATGACGGAGGAGTGCGAAACACGGCAGCCACTTGAACATACACAGTGCTCCTACTACTAGGCATGTGTAGTGGTTCATACGTCAGTACTACACAATCTTGTTGCTAGTGTAGTAAGATATGGCGATAACAAATGATGTTGTGCGCATGTCAACTACTCCTATATGTAACATAGTACCGCTTTTTCGACTGTCCGGTCGAGAATGGATGGTGAGATCAATGTTAACAGAACTAGGTCCACATCACACGGAGAGTACGGTGCTACAATACTCCACGAAACATGAACCACATGAACCACGAATAGTGTTAGGCAGGGTGTATGAAGGGTGCACGGGATGGGAGCAAAAGTTCCCTTCTCGACCCACTTTTGAGTGTTTGGCAGAGTGCATGAAGGGTGCATGAGTCCACACTAGTAGGTTGACAAAAATACACGAAGAGGAAACAACTATATTGAGATGAGAATGCAACCAAACACACCCACACGCTTTGTGCTACAGTGACTGATCTGCACCGTCTGAGTTTGATCCAACGGTCATGTTGCGCCGAGACATGGACATGCCCAGGCAGAGGGTTTAGCCCGATGGCCGGCATCGTTGCGCTCGCACGATGGTAGGCATCGCGCAGCCGCAACACGTGTGTGGCAACTTGGTTCACCAAGTGGCTGAGGTGAACCTGGACCTCGGCACGATCGGCCCGCTCAGGCTCCAGCCGGCTCCCCTGACGGCCTATTGTATCTCCCGCTTTCTGCAGCAACGCCGCTGACGCCTCGAGCATCTTTGTGGTGGACGCCTGCCGCTTTTGAAGCTCCGTGAACTCCCGCACATAACGGAGGAGCATGGCAATCCTCTCCTCCTTGAGCTCACGGAGCTCCACGTCCTTGGCCCTAAGCTCCGCATCCTTGTCATGGAGCTCCTGTGTCAGGAGCCTCACCTCGGACTCCGTGATCTGCTGCGCCGCCATGGCACCAGGTAGAAGCAATGGGGAGAGGAAGCAAAGGGGGCGAAATGGCTGAAAGGCAATGCAATCTATGGGAAGGCGTAGGGAGCGGGGAATCTTTTGGTTTTCACCACGGTAAAACACCAGTTGACGACTTCTCACATCAGGGAGCAATGGGTATAGGCGGAGTCATCATGATTAATTGCTGCCGCGCCTGCTCCCGTCAATCAAAAAATTAAAAATCCTGCCGCGCCTGCTCCCGTCAATCAAAAAATTAAAAATCCTGCCGCACCCAAACACCAGAGCAATGCCGTGGTGGATATTTAAATTTACCTGCCGGCAAGTAGATAAAAAAGGGGTGAAAAACAAATGTGGCGGCGGCCTAGCTAATCGGTCGAACTAGCCCAACTAGCTAGCCACCGTGCTTCACTGATGTACTCGGCGGGAAAGGTGGTCTTTCGTGATTTGACGACTCATTTACTTGCTTCGGCGCTACGACCGAGGAGGACCCAGAAAACGCGTGGTAGGGTGTCCCACGTCAGGAAGAATATATACGTGCACCACCCGGGAGGACCCCGAAACCGCGCGGTAGATTTTGCCACGTCTCGGCATGGAGTAAAAAGGTGCGTGTAAAACTATACTGTATCAGACATAGTAGAGTACCTATGGTTCGACCTCGGGACCCAGCCAGTTGGTTGAAAACACCCCACTAGCTACACAGCTTCATCATGCAAACGTGGCACGGAGGATAGATGTGGTTAGCTCCGTCTCGACCAGCCACAACATCTCTTGTTCTAGGCGATTCTTCTATTTTCCAAGTTTTTTTAGTTGTAATAACACCACGGCAAGCTAGCGCTGCTCTTTGCATGTGCTCGTGCAAAGGTTAGAAGATGGAGAGAAGAGAGATTGAGATCGCGGACCTGGGACCCACCAGTAAGTGAGATAACGGTCATGCACGTGTTGACGAGGCACTCCCTCTACTCTACTCAACGCAAGTACTGTATAAAATCAAGTTATGGGACAAAGCCAACAACCGTTCGTTTTTTTAGGCTATCGACTTACGTTTTGTAGTCCAGGTTGCTAGTTCGAATCTCATCTTTCAGATTTGTTAGTTTTAGGTCCAAATTTTATTAATGACAAGTGGGACCCCCGTGTGTTGTTCCGATATTTCAGTGTAGTATGGTTTTTTTGAACAAACACTTTGCGCGGTTAGACAAGTAACGGCACGAGTTACATGTTTTTTGCAAGTTTACGAACAAAAATGACAGCGGCATAGAATATCACATCCACCCCGCAGCTTAGATACTATGGTGATACGAGTTTTTACACCGTTGGAAGTAAGATCCAATGGCTTGGGAGTAGTCTTTGTAATTATGCGCAATTTCCAAACTCTCCAAAGTTTTTTTTTGCAAATAAAACATTCAGGCCTCGTGTGTGCCGCTGCATCTTTGATCCAACGGCTCCCCGGTGCTCATATTAGGTGCTCCCCGTAGCTTAATTACCCGCTACGGTGATTGGAGTAGTTGTGGACCGAATGCTATGAAAATATAATCTAAACCGACCAGAATAAATGCCTACACAAATTAATCCAAGGTTGGAGTGCCCCTCGCAATGTAAATAGCTCCGGCTTTGCGAGGGATGGAGAGGTAGTAGCTTCAATGCGTGGAAGATACGGTGTGAGAAAGCGAGGTCAATCGAGAGACATATAGATAGAGAGACAAAGTGAGTGTGGTCCGACATTCATTGAACAAATATATATGCTCTGGAGAGATATTGTCCGATTGAGCTTTTTGGCAAGGGTGAGGGCTGTAAGATAGAGCTTGAGAGATGATCCAGTCACAGACGTGTAGATATATTTTGTGCGTGAGAGGAAGCAAGGTCAACCGATCACATAGGGCCGCCGTGCGATCGAAAGAGTGAGACGGGATGGAGAGAGTGACCTAGATAGATGATGTGCGTGAGAGAGTATACAATGTGAATAGGTCAAATTGGGCTCAACATGGTGATATATCGTTTTTGTCCGAGAAAGAGCAAGGTCAATCGAGACATACAGAGAGAGAGAGAGAGATTGAGTGAGCGTGGCCCACCATGAGGTCGAAAGAGTGGTGGCGGCTTGGATGGACTGACCTAGATAGACAATCTGCGTGAGAGAGTATAGAGTGTGTCGATCGAGGCCGAACAGGGAGATATATCATTTGTGTGTGAAAGAAAATGAGGTTAAACGAGACTCAAATAAAGAGAGCGAGATTGAGCGAGTGTGGCCCGCCGTGTGGAAGAAAGAGTGAGACAATCTCGAGGGAGTGACCTATATATACAACGTGCATGTGTGCGCATGCACGAGAGGTTGGGGGGCTAGATAGGCAATGCATGTATTTAGCGCGAGAGGGTGAGAGGGAGAGGGGGAGAGAGAGAGAGCTCGGCACGGGGTGCAATGGCGGGTGTGTGAGGTAAATACATTTGGTAACATAGTGGAAAAAGGGGTTGTGTAGTTGAGAGACTAAGAGATCGAAACATGGAGAGAAAGAATGAATGTGTGTTGGAAACCGATAGCTTCCTAAGGTGGTTAGGAGAGGAAGATTGACCGATACAGGAAGTATGTAGGGTTTGAGAGACTTAATATCGATGTTTCAATTCGGTGTACATTGTAAGATTTGAACCGAGGACCAGGCATATGGGTAATTATTTCGAATTCGTGCCATACTAAGTTTCGAAAAGTTGACATTGACTCAGTTTGTTGTGCTATTTTGTAGGTCATATGTTTGAATCCATCAAAAAAATTTCTCACTACCATGGTGTTCATCATATACATATGAATTTGTATTAAAAAAGTAGCATGGATACAGTGAAATGCGAAATCCACATTAGAATTGGAGATCGCTACATGACACACACTCTAATTCAAATAACTAACTACGTGACACACACTCTAATTCAAATAACTAATTATGTGACACACACTCTAATCCACGTTAGCGTGGGTACCGTTTTGATTTTTTTCAAATAACTCCTCATTAATTAATTTATAGTACTCCCTCTGTTCACTTTTATAAGACCTTGAAGACATTTCAGACAATGTGCAAAATAGTTCATTTTAAGTTGTCTGAAACGACTTACAAAAGTGAACGGATGGAGTATCTCATTTTGAATGACTAATTATTGCAAGGAAAACACGGGCATGGTAATACATACAGATTCGTTTGCAAATGAAAGAAGATTCGTTTGCATTCTCAAATGTAGGCGCACCAGGCAAACCAGGGTCGTGTCGGGATGGATGCTGCTTCGGTGCCTTAAAGGCAACTGCCTTTGGGTCACTGACATGTGGGCCAACCACCTGTTGGGTCCATATGTCATGGACACAAAGGCAGGTGCCTTAAGGCACCGAAGCATAGTCCTGTCGGGGTGGTCGCGTGTGTCGGACGGACGCGTAGCACCCAGCCACCCACCCCCCTCCCCCCAAAAAAGGATGACGACAATATAAGTTCGCGCTTCCACGTTTCGGATTGAAATATCTGGCGGCCCCAATTCCAGCCCTGCAAAATCTCTCTTCTCCACCGTCCCCTTCCGCGCCCAGATTGCTCAAATCCATAATTCGCCGCCAACCCTCGAATCGGCCCTCGTCTCGTCTCTTTCCCCACCGTTCCCCACCTCTGTGCCGGACGACGACGACGAAGATGATGGTTGCGCTTCACCACCGCACCGGAGCTACCTCATCTACGCCCTCGTCCACCGCACCAGGTGGTCCACCGACAATGTCGGCCGCCACAACCGACGTGCCTCACAGACACCGAGTTCTACCGCATCAGGTGCGCTTCACCGACGCCGTCTCCCAGCTCACCGAGGCTACTTCACCGAGCACATCGTCGCACCTCCGCCCCCCGAGGCCGTTGGGGCTTCACCAACGGTCCCGTCCACCACATCGTAGCGCTCCGCTGCCACTCAAGATCTGCATCCATGCACGGCCAGCCAACGCCAGCGCATCACCCTCAATGGCTCTGAAGTGACCCGCACTCTAGCTAGGCGAGCATGCCCAAACGCCGACCCAAACTAGGTATCCACACATCACTCCCTTGTGCACTGTTCCGACGATGTTTGGATATCCTTTCACTGCTCTCTTAGCTTACACGCCTATGCAACTCTGACCTTAACTCTTATTTCTTCTGGAGATATCATCTAAAACAAGCAAATCCATATTTTAGCGAAGCATGACGGTGCTATGGGATCTGGTACACATCCTGCACACCCGTATAACCTTGTAAGTATCTGTCCTCCGGTACAACATCAAGGTCGATTCCTCTTATTTGATCAACCATTCGCCATGTCAAAAATGTAGAGGAGAATGCAAGGAGCACAAGGCCTGCACATCCAAGCAAGTGGTAACATGGAATTGTACGTGGAACATCCCAAGCGCAAGCAGAGCTGCAGTGAGCCTGTACAACGAGCTAGCGTAAGTCCCTGCATTTCATTTTATTCGTACTAGCATTCGTGTATGATTTGTGTGCAGTGGCTGATCCACGAATTCAAGTTACCAGGGGCGAACATTTAACTTAAAAAATACGAAGGCACTTGCACTCCGGAAATCAACATAGCTTGAGAAATGTGAAGCTACATGCACTTTGAAAACCAGCTAATGATCCAAAGTAGTTCAGATTATAAACACTAAATGATGCAAGCACCAAAAAACACAAAATGCAACATGGTGTACAAGGACTACAAACATGGTCTGTACCTGCTTGAATTATTCGTTCTCCGGCTGAAAATATCGAAGTGTAATTGCACGTATAACCAGTGCGCAAACTGCATATCAATATATCTATCCTGCATAAGTATGCCAATAGTTTCAAACAACAGATTAGAAAAGTATTTATGCTATGTTGTCATGATACGGGGACTTTCTGGTAGATGGCCTCGACGTTTCCTCAAGCTATGAAAATGCACTATCATTTGCTTGTCATCAATGCCTGCAAATCTCTGTCTCTCTCAACATAGTAGATCATCATTAGACACTAAATCCTTCAATGAGCTTGCAAAATGCTTGCATTAGATCCCTCATTAGACACTATATGTTCATCACCAGGAGCATGTAAAATGTTTGCATCAGATCCTTCATTAGCAGTCTGTTCATTAGACACTTCAGGCTCAAGAACAACATGAGCTTGTATGTTTGCACCGGAAACTTGATTAGATACATCAGATTTAGTCAGTTCAGTATTGATTGGGGGAGTTATAAAATAAGTAGAAATTGGTTTCATTTTCTCATAGATTCCCTACATACAAGCAGTTTTACAACACCGTCAGGTTTAACTATTGGCCAGAAATTGAAGAGTTGAATTAGATATAATCAGGGATGTGATGTACCTGCTCGTTGCGCATGCTACTCTTGCAAGCTGCGGCTGTCCGTTTGCGCAAGCTCGATGCCATGCCTGTGCTGCCGCCGCTGCCTCCCACGCAGGCTACACCCAGGGTTGGATCTTCATCTTCTTGTCCTTCCGCTCGCTTGAAGCCCGGCGACCGCCCTCCAACAAGGGCGCAAGGAAGTGTTGTGTCAGTCTGTCCAGCGGCGGCTAGGTTAGGAGCGAACAAGACTGGAGGCTGGAGCAAATGAATTGGGATTTTTCCTGCTGTCAATCGATATGGGAGGCGCTCGTTTGGGCCGCGAGTCTGCTATAGGGCCTGCCTTGCACTTATGTTATTGGCCCATCCAAATTGAAACATTTTTCTTCATTTTTTACATTGCCTACTCGTGCGTTGGGATGAACAAAACTAGCATGGGCCAACCTGGACGACTCAAACTAGGTGCCCACTTTCCAGCCACCTGAGGCGGCCGCCCATACCAGCCCCTATGGTGGCGTCGCCCCTTTTTGCGTGTATGATTGGATAGTGAAAAATATTCCAGTGGCGCTTTTGATTTACCCACAGAATGGTTGAATTGCTTGTTTCTATGAACTGATTTCGCCAATAATGTGAAGGATGCCAGTCTTTTCATCCTATTGTAGATTGCTTAGATCTCGATATGCCAAAAGTAATCGCATGAAATATATAGTAAAAGCCAGTGTGATGTGTTTGGCTACAACTAGTCTGACTACATGTCCTCATATAACATATCAAGGACGCACTATCTTACCAGATTAACCATTCGACTTACCCATGCAGTGTGGGAAGAAAGAAGTATTGGGACTGCGTATCCAAGCAATTGATGCCATGTTCTCCTTCGTACAACCTTGTAAGCGAAAAAGAAGTTGCAGTGTGCCTGTACAAAGAACTAGCGTAAGTTCAGTTACCTGCTTCTCAGAATTTTAGTTAGCCACTTATTGCAAAATTGTTCAATTACGTTGCTTGGCTTAATTTAGTTTGCTACTGATTACATAATGGCACAGCCTGTTAATCATATTGTAGACTGCGTCTATCTATGTGTTTGATACTTACTGTTAAGAATTACTTGTTTGCCTTAACTTAAATATCTACTTGTTTGTTTAACTGCTTTACTGCTGCAATAGCGGGTTACAATGATGTTAATAACTACTTTTCAGCATCCAATTAAAACTCTTTAATTCCTTGTTTGTTTAACTGGTTTGCTATTATAACTCCCAGTTGAGATGTTTTGCTAACTTCAATTTTTCTGAATCCAATCGGAACTTTAATGGCAAAACAGGTTAGCCCAAGATCAAAGAGCAAGGTCCCCATGGACGTTGCTTCATCCCACAGTAGTGGCACCGGCCCAATCGTGCATTATGAATTGCCAACTGCTGATGTTCTAGAGGCTAAACTAGTGGTAGAAAGAGATTCTGCTTCTTGCCTTAGAGATGAAGTTGACACGTTGAGGAAGCAAACAGCACAATCACAAGCAGTACTCAAGACAACCATTAAATATTTGGTGGATTTCAAAACGAAGCAAGCTGAGACTGACCAGATTGTTAAGGTCCTGAAGGAAAAAAGGAAATTAAATTCCTACTTGGTAAATCATAGGTGAAATTTTCTTTCCATAGTTGAATAACCTTTGTGTTGTCTGTTCATGTAATCAATCAAACCATTTGTTTTAGAGACATGTAATAATTGTTTTTTTGTTTTTTTGTTTGTAATTTTATCTGAGCACAATTCTGTATTAATTGATAAGACTCGGAGACATTTCATTTGGATTGTTGTGCCAGACCTACAAATATGCAAATCGGGCTGAATGTGCATTCAGCAATAGTAGTATAGATGGACCATAAGTGGCACGCATCGGAAAGGGCCAAGATGTTGGCTAAAAAAGGATGCTGTTGTAGCCAAAAAAAGTACAGCGGCCTAGCTTATGTATGTTAGTTGATATTATTGATCCATATACTCTATAAGTGTTTATATGTTTATTAATTCCGTACATTCTTGGTTGATTGACTCGGTATTTGAATCTTGATACATCGCTTGTGTACATATCTAAATGGGAGTACACATTATGCTGCGTGTGACATTTGAGTTGGACATGAAGTGTTCCAAATATTCGAATTCACCTTAAACTGGATTCTAGTTTCTGAATTTGAGTATCGACATTTGTAAACCATATTCATATATGACAGTGGAATACATCTTTGTCGTCCTTTTGAAGATATATAAAAACACATAGAATGATTTATAAAGATTCATATAGGAATACAAAATGGATTCGAATTTAGTTGCCAGGGTAAATGTGGATGCTTATTGTCCCAAAATTCGAAAGAAACAGCAAAATGTCCACTCCCACATCGGCTGCCCGAAGCCAAGTGTTTGGGAGATGGAAATTACTGTCTACCCATTACACGGACAATCCATCGGCCCGATTTCCACTGCTCTAAATAGGGGTAGGTTAGTAACTTCAATTAGACGTGACACGACCACCTCTGAGCCCATTCCGACACGGTGGGCGTCAAACATGGGCGGCAAAACTCATTTGATTCAAGCTCGTCCGAAAGACCTCTGTTTCTCCCTCCATTCCCGATTCATACACGGTGGGTGGCAAAACACCCTCTCCTCGTCCGAAATAGATGTAGGCTAATATTTCAAATAGGGGCAGATGTGTAACTTCCATCAGATGTGACACAACCGCCCTACCTGTCAGCCCCGTTCATACACCGCGGGCGCCAACCGTGGGCGGCAAAACACCCTCTCTTCGCCCGAAATAGTTACCGGCAAATATTTGGGAGATGCGAGATTACCGTCCTATCCCCAACCGACGAGACGTCCAAATTTGAAACGGGGGATAAGTTCATAACTTTCCCATATTTCAGACAGGCTCATCCCAAAAACATGGTTCCCCGTACCTCTCCCTCCATTTTCCCATTCATACACCGTCCGCGCTAGAACACCCCATTCCCACACCAGCCTCCGTCCGCCACCCCATCCATCGCCGCCGTCCTCCACCACATCCATCGCCACTGTCCTCCACCATGCCGGAGCGCCTACCAAGACCGCGTCGTCCACTGCTAGAGATGGACGTTTCTCATCCACGGCGACGGACCAATAGCCTTGCATCGCGTCCTCTCGCTTCATCGGCGCCGTCGTCCTCTTTGCCGGGGCCGCTCACACGACCTTCTCTCCCACCGCAACGGGACTTATCCCCCGATGCACCCGTCTACCATTGCAGATCTGCTTCAATGCCACCGACAGCCATCGCACCCCCGATGCCTACACGGCGCCGCAAGAGAGGTGGTACTTCATATCTCCTCAACTTTTTGATCTCAACCAGAAAATAGATCTTAACTTGGTTACTCTACTTTCTTTTCAGCTCTTAAAATTTAGTTCTTAGTTCGACGCAAACAATGGATGCTAAATATCATTTCTCCGGTTTGCAGCTTCAAATCTGCCATGGCACAACCATAATACGGTTTAATTGATCATGCTTAGGGTTTAATTGATCATGTTGGTTCCGTGGTGGTTTCTTTAATAGAAATCAGAGGGGAAACCCTCTTTTGCTAAAAAATATATGCTTAGAGTTTCCCCCTTTTATGATCACTATACATCAGAATACATGCTTCGTGTCATAATAACACTGCTCCACCCATCAAGCTAAACAAGCTTAGTTGTTCAAATACGAATCTGATATTATTAAAATAGAGTTGTTTAATTGGTCAGCTAAATGTTCCTAAATTAGTTTCGAAAATGCATGTTCGCCGCTCGGGTGCGTATCTCTGTGTGTGGTCTGGTCAGCACGGTTGGGGAGGTGAACTTTGCATATGCAGGGGTTTATAGGGAGACACTCTCCGAGTTGAAATCGCAATGCATTCCATAGATAATCTGACTACTTTTTATGTTTTCATGAATCTCAGATTCTGAACAGCATCATAATGATTATGAGCTTGCGCGCATGAAAAGAATAAAGCAGAACAATGCCATGGCTGTCAAACTTGGCATTAAGGGACTGAAATCAAGTCTGGATGCAATGCAATGCAATGCAAACACTCTCCACCTACAGATTCATGCCCAGAATATGACCTAACAGTGATTCTGAGCTAGAGGGAGACCTAAGTCAATGTAGCTCCCTAGTGGAGGAGTCAGAGGAAGATGCCCTATCTTATTCACCCATCAAGATACTTGCTCTAACTTTCCAAGGTTACATTGCTCGCACATATCTTGCAACTGATGCTTTGCATTGCTTCTACTTTGTTGAACTGCCATTAACTTAGTTTACACATCGTGTATGTGAATACGCCCTGCCTATCCATTTTCAGTACATATTCCATCTGTCATCATACCATATTTATCCATTCAAATGTTGTTCTTGTGTATCAGACGTTCAAAAGGAAGAGGGCGATTGCTGATCGTGGAGGAGCACAAGCAAAGTATTTGGAAAAGGTAGTGGCACCTGATAAATCAAATAGCCCATTAGGTGTAGTTGCAATATCACCTGACCCACAAAATACCCCAACTCTAGCAGACTCTAGCCCTACTACACTGGTCATTTCTGATGCCCCAACTCAGCAGACCCCAATTGCAGCAAACAGTATGATTATGCCAGTTGACATAGCACCAGCTGTACGACGCAAAACACCCATTCCAGCAAAGAGTACACCAAATCCAGTTGCCAAATCCCTTTTCGAACCAGAGAGAGCCCCAATTGCAGCAAATAGAACCCCTGTTCCATTTCTTCCCAGTTTAGAAGACGAAGCTTATGTTGTTGTCAGGAACTTTGTGCGCATCTTTCCATCATGGAAAGATTATACCGCAGACACAGAACAATTTCCAGTCTTCCTCCGCAACTTACGCGTAAGTAATGTACTAATGTTATTCATGGTCATTACTGCATATGTTTCTGCTAACAGAAGACACAAGATTTCATTCTTTTAAATAGGCGAGGCGCAAACTGGATTGTGATGACGAGCAAGGGTTGGTTGCACTTTTCAAGCACTCATTGATGAAGTATCGTTCCTACCTGGGGCAAGCGCACTTCGATGGCAAGCCTCTGAATGAAATTTCTATAAAGTCTCTGGTGCTACATTTATCCGACGGTGACTGGAATAATCTTGTTACACATTGGTCTCGGCTGCAGCGTAAGGTACTGTCTATGATATCACATCACAATTTGAACTACATTTCTGCATTTGCCTTAATGTCTCACTTGTATGAAAAATGTTAGCAGAAGAACATTCGTTCTCAAGGGACCACAGAATCTCGCAACTATACTGCACACTGCATTGCTCTTGTGAGTACCTCTTGCCCTGTATGACCATACTTGCTTTCATAGCTGTTTGATTATGTAGCATCACTACACATGTTAGCCTCATAATCGTCCATCTGGTGGACATTATAAGATCCGTATGGACTCTTAAATAAATTTAGAATCAACCCAATGCTTTTGAAGAGGTTTAGCTCTGCAGTCCTCTTGTAAGGACTGAACGTGGTCTATCACTGTACTTACATTAACAGCTACTCCCTCCGTCCCATAATATAAGAACGTTTTATACAGTACACCAGTGTTCAAAACACTCTTGTATTATGGAAGAGGGATTGGTTCATTTTGTAGCATTCTGCATCTTATCTCCCTCGCCCACCATTTACTAAAAAAGATCAGATCTATATTTAATCTTACCAACAAGTAGAATACACAGACAATGCCAGTGCAGAAGTGTAGCCCATTGCTCTTGTCAGTACATTTTGTCCTGTAACGCTTGTACTTCCAGGGATTGGTAGTTGATTATGTAGCATCAATCTGCATCTTATCTTCATTATCCTCTATCCCTTCCAGTATTATCATATCTATAATTACTCTCTACAAAATGTAGAGTACAGGCAATGCTTATGAAGAAGATTCTGTGCTGAAATTCTTGAGTTATCCTTCCATTGCCATGGAGAAGGGCATTATAAAGCCGGTGTTAACTGTTAATGTAAGTCGGTCCTTCTAAAGCCTTTATCCTCAACTGCTGTTTAATTTGCTCATACTCCCTATCGTTTACTGCTGTTTAGTTTGCTGTTTCTACCAAAATGCATGTTCGTAAGAACCGTAAGTTCTAAGTTTTACTTGTAAAACCAAATTCCTTATTCATACCATGCACATTACTTAATACTCCCTATATGTATGCTTGTTTTTGTGGATCTATAATCTAGTGTGTGGTGAAGCAGCCCACGTTTGCACCTTATCATCTCCTGTTTTATCTTACTGATGTGGCTGATGATATGAACAACATGCCATGCACATTATCCAAAATAGATACAATGATTTTCTTTGCCCTTCATCTATGCTTGTTATGTTGACATGGTAATCCAGTAGTGTGGTGAAGCTCCCCGCCTTATGAACAATGCCAAATTATGCTATTGATATTTTGAACATACTCTTTATTTTCTAATTTGAAATTGGATAGAATTGACAGAACAATTATCATCTTTGTTTATACACATGCAAAACATGTCATCTCTCTGCTTTGTTTCAGGGTGATATGCCTGATGGCATGCACAAGTCTGCTGAAGGCTGTGAGACAAACCCAACATATATTGCAGCAAAGAAGGCAAAACATCTTGAAGATAGCGAGACAACCCCAAAGTCTTGTCTTGATGCAGTATTCAAGTTACTTGAGACTAACAGTCAGACAAGCTCACAGAATTCGTTGTCTGAATTAGTTCGACTTCTTCAGTCCCAAGTTCTAGCAGAAAGGCATTCTGCAACTCAACTTCGACTTGAAGTCCTATCTCTAAGAAAGATTGCGGAGAACACCAATGAGAACCTCATCGCTAAACACCTACACCTGGAAGCTATGACCGACTTGCTAGGCCGGTCTCACAGCCTTGCTCAGCAGCTTGCGCAGCAGTTCCCCCGCAAGGCTAACCTTTCTTGAACTGTCTTGGAAGTGGTCTCGGTTCAGTATTATTTTGTTACGCTACAATGGTGCCCAGTTTTTGTAATCTGCTTCTTCGTTGCGCTTTATGATCACTGGTGGCGAACTTTGATGCCGAATGGATGTAATATACCTAAATCCTTTATTGTGTAGTGTAGGTTTATTCTTAGTTACTATGCCGTAGTTTCTTTATTGTATAGAGTAGGTTTGTTCTTAATTCCTACTAGTTACCCAGCAGCCCGAAATGAACCCCGGCCCATGATTGTGTGAATCAAATCACGGGCTTTTAATAGGCCAAAATTGTCTGGGTCCTTGTTTGGCCCAATCAGATATCGGCTGCAAGCAGGCCGGATGCAAACCGGGCCGTAGTTAGGCCCAACTATATGACGGGCTTTTAACAGGCCGAAATTAATATAGGGCCGAAATGTTAAACGGGCCCTTAACAGGCCAAAACTAATATCAGGCCGAATTACTAAGTGGGCCTTTAGCAAGTGGGCCCAAAAGCATAGTGTCCAGTTGACGGGCCGAATCTGATATGGGCCATAGTTGAGCCCAAAGCCTCTTAAAGGGCTGGACCTGATCTGGGCCATAATTTGGCCCAGAACATGGTAGGCTTTTAACGGGCCGGATCTCATATGGGTCACTATTAGGCCCGGAGTGTGGCAGGCCATTAATGGACCGGATCAAATATGGGCCAGCATTTGGCCCAAAACATGGCAGCTAGTTAATGGGCCGGCATACTAGGGTCCTCAAAATCTTGTGGGCCTACAGCTGGGCCGGCCCATTAATGTCGGCGAAATCTCATGGGCCTTTAGCTGGGCCGGCCCATTATGACGTGCAAGAATCTTGTGGGCCTTTACATGGGCCGGCCCATTATGGCACAAAAAAATCTTGTGGGCCTTTACCTAGGCCGACCCATTATGGCCCGCAAAATCTTGTGGGCCTTTAGCTGGGCCAGCCCATTATGGTCCACAACATTTCATGGGCCTTTAGCTGGGCCGGCCCATTATGGTCTGCAAAATCTTGTGGGCCTCTAGTTGGGCCGGCCCATTTAAACTTGTTGGGCCGTGCCACGTGTCGACGTATCATAGGCGCTTTCTGTCCAGTGAGTGGATGACATCTGTCCCGACGATGAGCCGACACGTGTTTCCTCTAGCCAATGATGATTTTACACGTGGAAAATCCCCATTGGTCGGGGCTGTTAACTGGTTATCGGATCCAAAACCCGACCCGATAGCTTAACGGCGTTCCGTTACGGTGGATGCCACGTGTCGGTCACCCTTGACGAAAGCACTTCTGTGACGCTCGATTTATCGTCATGGAAGTGGACACTTCCGTGATGATAATTTTGGTAATGTCATGGAACACTTCTACGACAGCACATGTATGACTATCTTGATTCTGTCATAAATTTGTCATGGATGTACATGCATGACAAAAAAAAGCGACCTACTATGACAAACACGTATCATCATGGAAGTGTATTTTTTTTGTAGTGGGGAGCGCCCGCCCCCGGGGGGGCAGCGGCCCCCTAGGGTTTCCAACCCTAGGCGCCTTGGGCCCTTGGGGGGGTGCACCAGCCCACTAAGGGGCTGGTTCCCACCCAACTACAGCCCATTAGGTCCTTCGGGGCAGGTGGACCCTCCCGGTGGACCCCCGGAACCCCTTCGGTGGTCCCGGTACAATACCGATAAACCCCAAAACCTTTCCGATGACTGAAACTGGACTTCCCATATATAAATCTTTACCTCCGGACCATTCCGAAACTCCTCGTGACATCCGGGATCTCATCCGGGACTCCGAACAACATTCGGTAACCACGTACATCTATTCCCTATAACCCTAGCGTCATCGAACCTTAAGTGTGTAGACCCTACGGGTTCGGGAACTATGCAGACATGACGGAGACATCTCTCCGGCCAATAACCAACAGCAAGATCTGGATACCCATGTTGGCTCCCACATGTTCCACGATGATCTCATCAGATGAACCACGATGTCAAGGATTCAATCAATCCCGTATACGATTCCCTTTGTCTACCGGTATAGCACTTGCCTGAGATTCGATCGTCGGTATACCGATACCTTGTTCAATCTCGTTATGGCAAGTCTCTTTACTCATTCCGTAACACATCATCCTGTGACCAACCCCTTAGTCACATTGAGCTCATTACGATGATGTCTTACCGAGTGGGCCCAGAGATACCTCTCCGTAATACGGAGTGACAAATCCCAACCTCGATTCGTGCCAACCCAATAGATACTTTCGGAGATACCCGTAGTGTACCTTTATAGCCACCCAGTTATGTTGTGACGTTTGGCACACCCAAAGCATTCCTACGGTATCCGGGAGTTGCACAATCTCATGGTCTAAGGAAAAGATGCTTGACATTAGAAAAGCTTTAGCATACGAACTACATGATCTTGTGCTAGGCTTAGGATTGGGTCTTGTCCATCACATCATTCTCCTAATGATGTGATCCCGTTATCAACGACATCCAATGTCCATGGTTAGGAAACCGTAACCATCTATTGATCAACAAGCTAGTCAACTAGAGGCTCACTAGGGACATGTTGTGGTTTATGTATTCACACATGTATTACGATTTCCGGATAACACAATTATAGCATGAACAATAGACAATTATCATGAATAAGGAAATATAATAATAACCATTTTATGATTGCCTCTAGGGAATATTTCCAATAGTTTACACAGACCTTGGGAATAGACGAGTTTTAGGGCGGGTGGGGAGGCATTCGATATTCACTGCCTTTATAAGGGGATAAGGATTCCCCCTTCTTCTCTCACGCCTTCTCTCTTCCTCTGCCCTTCCACTCTTGAGCTCCAGCGCCCAAGTTCGCATCTTCTTCCCACTCAGGCAAGCACTCAACAATGTCCGGATCCGGAGGTCAAGGCAAGTGGATGGTCTCCTCTGTCAAGGAGAAGGACATTACTGAGCTTCGGGTGGCCGAGTACCTGGCGAAGGAAATCGCCCATCGTCTTCCAGCCCAGGGGCAAGTCGTCCCACAACGAAGCCCAATGAGAGGGTGGTATTCATCCCTCATTTCCTCCGCGGGCTAGGGTTTCCACTCCACCCTTTCGTCAGCGGGCTGATGTACTATTACGGGATAGACTTCCATGATATATCCCCGAACTCTTTCCTCAACATCTCGGCGTTCATCGTCGTGTGTGAGGCCTTCCTCCGCATTCAACCCCACTTCGGGATGTGGCTCAAGGTCTTCAACGTGAAGCCTAAGGTGGTGGATGGCCAGCACGCAGAGTGCAGAGGCACCATGGTGAGTAAGCTGACCAATGTCTCCTGGCCGAAAGGCACTTTCATGGAGACTGTCAAGGAATGGCAAAAATAGTGGTTCTACATCATAGAACCCCGCGGCACCACCTGAGCCGCAGTTGCCGAATTCAACTCTGGCGCTCCCATGCGACTCACCTCCTGGGTCGAGAAGAGCCCGAACTGGTGTTCGCCGGATGAGCTGATAGCACTGCAGACGCACGTTCAAAGCATGGTGGACAAAGATGTCAAACTTGTTGATGTAATCCAGGTGATGCTAGTTCACCGGATTCTCCCGTGCCAAAGCCGAAGCCGTCCTCTATGGGAGTTCAATCCGAAGAAGCACCATACCCTGAAGAGGCTCTTCGAAACCACTCACGAAGACGCCTGGAAGTTGCTCTTCAAGGGCAACGAGACACCGCCGGCCATATATTCGGACCGCGGGCACGACATTAACCACCTCGCCAATGAGGTATGATATTTTTAACGCATCCCCTACTTGCTTTTTTCAAGGATGATGTCTAAGCTTTTATTGTCATTGCTTCTTCAGGACTGGATGGAGAGGGCAAAGCAGATCCGATGTCTGGCTCCGCTATCCGAGGAACCAGTCATCCCGCGCCTAGCGAAGATGCTGGTGCCGGCGCCCTATACGGCGCCGGAGAAGAAGGCCAAGAAGAAGGCCAAGGGGGTCCGGAGTGGCCCCCGCCGTAAGGGCACTTCGGACGTGACGTCTGAAGACAAGACCCGCTCCTCCGCCGCCGAAGATGACGGCGAGGAGGAGGAGAGCAACTCTCCCCCTGATGGGGGAGGAAGAAGAGGGCAGCCTCCACAAATCTAGAGGCGGAGGCGCCCAAGAAGGGAAAAGGCTCTCTCGCGGACAACTCCGCATGGGACGTCGACAACAGTCAGGAGCGGTGTTGTGACGCCCCGAGACCGATGCGCCAGGTGTCTTCCAGTTATTCGCCGTCGTTGCCATGTCATTTGCTTGCGTGTTGCATCTTGTCATGTCATCATGTGCATTGCATCATCATGTTTTCAAAACCTGCATCCGTCCGGGTTTCCCCCAGTTCTTTCTGTTGTCCGTTCTGAGCCCAGACACACTTGCACGCGCCCGCAGCATGTCCGAAATTTTATTTTATAAGTTGCCAGAAAATGTTCTCGGAATGGGTTGAAAGTTGGCGTGCGGTCTTATTATAGTGTAGATAGACCGCCTGTCAAGTTTCAACGCATTCAGAGTTCGTTTGATAGCCCAACCGTTAAACTATAGCGGCATTATAGTCGGTCTAACGTCGGACGTTTTCGGTCTCCGGAAACAGTGGCCGGGGCTCTCTCTCTTCTCTTCTCTCAGCTCGAGACCATCTATACAGTCCACTACTCACCGCCAGGCCCTACCTAACCTCTCTCGTCAGCCCGCGACCCTCCTCGCGCGCGCGCCCGAAAGCTGTCCCGGACCCGACTCGGGCTGTCGCTACCGCTGTGTCCGGATCAACCCCAAACGTCTACAAAACGTGTCCGTTTCTTTATTTGGACTCCCCAACCTTTTTATCTCGACCGTCCGATCTAAATCGGAGGGTCCAAATAGGCCTTTATCTCATTGCTATATATATTTAGGCCAACCCTAACATCTAGGGAGTCTGTCCCATCATTCCTCCCCGCCGCCGCCGCTCCAAAATTCTTCCTCGGGATCCCTCCCGATTCCGAATCCACCAATCAACTCTGCAGCCGCCACAGCTCCTCCCGATCCAAACCATCCACCACCTCCCGTGCCTCCCCGAGCTCGATCCCGCCGCCTCGCGCCGCTCGTCGGAGCAACCAGCGACGACCCTCACCTCCAGGATCTCCTCCTCGCCACCTCGTCGTCCTTCCTCCCCGCCGGTGTTCTTCCCGACGACGCCAGCCGCCCTCATCAACACCTTGCATCACCGTCGGCCGCAAGCAGCGCCACCAGCAGATGAGCCCCCATCGCGCCCCCTCGTTCCTCTATTTTCCTCCTCTCAGTATCTCATCTCTCCCTCGTTCTCTCTCTGTACCAGGATGCAGCATCGCCCATGGCCTTGTCTCCGGCCAGAACGAGCCTTCCCTGGCGCTCCCTCGACCCACGCCGCCTCGGATCGATCGAGCCAGACTGGATCCAGCCATCTCCGCTGTCTCCTGCCGTCGATGCCATCTACTTCAGGTCATTGCGCGGCACGCCAAGTCCCTGCCTCGCTGCCAAGACCTCGCCGGAGCCCCTCGATGTCCGCAGCCGCAGCCCCTTGCTCCTCCGCAACCCCGAGCTTGGTGCCGTCCTCTGCTCCCGCATCACTCGTACCTCGACTCGTCGATCTCCATGCCCCGCCGCCGGCCTTTGCTCGCTCTGCATCGAGCAGAAGAGCTTGAACTGCTCGCACTCCTGTACACGCGCGATGACCGCATCACCGTTGACCGCGGTTCTGCGTGTAGGGCCCAGTCGCTCCATCGCCTCGCCTCTGCAGCCTGCCTCCCGAGCTCCTCCCGCACCGATCCCCGATGCCAGCGCCCTTGCCTGTGCAGCTGCGCCGCCGCCTACCTTCGACCAACACTGAAACAAGACGACGAGCGCCGCGCCGTGTGCGTTGACCTCTCCAGCGAGGCCCAGCACCATCCTCCGTTCCCTGGGCCGGCCCCTCTCCTCCTCTGCTGTGCCGACTGGGCCTGGCCCATGGGTGAGCAGCCCCCAGCTCTGTTCAGATTCAGCCCGTTGTGTTTTTTCCTTGCTGAGAATATTTCTATTATTTCCAGATACAACAGTTTTTGTAGAAAACCCCCTAGACTTCATGCATCTAATAACTAATTAACCGTGCATCGGATCTAAATAAATTATATATGAAACTTGCTTAGTTTTTCATCTAGTTTCATAATATGTCATTTTCGTCCATGTTTAAAATGTTTAAAATGTTGTATGGTTAAATTTGCTCCTATGTCATGTTAAAATGATTTATTTTCATAACTAAATAACCGTAGCTCCAAACCTAACAAACTTTATATGTAAATGGGGTAGAATTTTGCCTAGTTTAACATGGTCACCTTACTTTGCATGTTTAACAACTCTAAAATTGTGTTTAGGGAAGAACAGTACCAAACCTAATATATGCATATGAGGATTTTTCTGGACTTGTTGTTTGTTGTTCCGGCCTCATTTAAACTTGCCTAGATAGGTAGTTTTCATTTGCTTCACCCCTTGCCAAGTTAATCAACATTTAATATTGTTGGGTACATAAACGGGATCGAACTAAATAACTTGAATGTGGTGTTTCGTCAATATGCAACTCGTTGCATATTGAGCTCCATTTAATTGTAGGTTTGTTTGTGCACTTTGCCATGCCATGCCTCATTAAACCGGACATGCATCATACTTGGTTGTGCATCATGCCATGGTCATGTGTTGGTTGTTTACTATGTTGTGTACTTCTTTCCGGTGTTGCTTCTTCGGGTTGGTTTCGATAATGTCGCGTTTGTGAGGACCCGTTCGACTACGTCCGTTTGTCTTCTTCATGGACTCGTTCTTCTTCCTTGCGGGATTTCAGGCAAGATGACCATACCCTCGAAATCACTTCTATCTTTGCTTGCTAGATGCTCGCTCTTTTGATGTGCCTATGTTGTGATAGCTACCACTTGCTTATCATGCCTCCCTTATTATTAAGCCAAGCCTCTAACCCACCTTGTCCTAGCAAACCATTGTTTGGCTATGTTACCGCTTTGCTCAGCCCCTCTTATAGCGCTGCTAGTTGCAGGTGAAGATTTGAGTTGGTTCCATGTTGGAACTTGGATATTTTGTTGGGATATCACAATATCTCTTATTTAATTAATGCATCTATATACTTGGTAAAGGGTGGAAGGCTCGGCCTTATGCCTAGTGTTTTGTTCCACTCTTGCCACCCTAGTTTCCGTCATATCGGTGTTATGTTCCCGGATTTTGCGTTCCTTACACGGTTGGGTTATAATGGGAGCCCCTTGACAGTTCGCCTTGAATAAAACTCCTCCAGCAAGGCCCAACTTTGGTTTTACCATTTGCCACCTAGCCTTTTCTTTCCCTTGGGTCGGCCGACTCAAGGGTCATCTTTATTTAACCCCCCCCCCGGGCCAGTGCTTGTCTAAGTGTTGGTCCAAACTGAGCGATGTCCGGAGCTACCAGGGGCAACTCTGGGCTGGCCTACCCGACGTCTTGCTCATCCGGTGTGCCCGGGGAACGAGATATGTGCAGCTCCTATCGGGATTTGTCGGCACATCTGGGTGGCTTTGCTGGACTTGTTTTACCATTGTCGAGGATGTCTTGTAACCGGGATGCCGAGTCTGATCGGATTGTCTTGGGAGAAGGAATATCCTTCGTTGACCGTGAGAGCTTGTGATGGGCTAAGTTGGGACACCCCTGCAGGGATTTAAACTTTCGTAAGCCGTGCCCGCGGTTATGGGCAGATGGGAATTTGTTAATATCCGGTTGTAGAAAACCTGAAGTTGACCTTAACTAAGATACATCAACCGCGTATGTAACCGTGATGGTCTCTTCTCGGCGGAGTCCGGGAAGTGGACACGGTGTTGGAGTTATGTTTGACGTAGGTTGTTCTAGGATCACTTTTTGATCATAGTTCATCGATCGTGCTTTGCCTTCTCTTCTCGCTCTCATTTGCGTATGTTAGCCACCATATATGCTAGTCGCTTGCTGCAGCTCCACCTCATGCCTTTTACCCTTCCCATAAGCTTAAATAGTCTTGATCGCGAGGGTGTGAGATTGCTGAGTCCCCGTGACTCACAGATACTTCCAAAACCAGTTTGCAGGTGCCGATGATATCTTGTAGGTGACGCAACCAAGCTCAAGCAGGAGCTCTATGAAGATCTTGTCCTTTGTGTTGTTTCGTTCTAGTCGATCAGTAGTGGAGCCCAGTTGGGACGATCGGGGATCTGTGTAGCATTTGGGGTAGTCTTCTTTTATTTTGGTTCCATAGTCGGACCTTGAGTGTATTTGGATGAATGTAATGCTTTATTCATGTATTGTGTGAATTGGCCATTGTAAGCCAACTATGTATCTCGTTCCCTTATGTATTACATGGGTTGTGTGAAGATTACCTCACTTGCGACATTGCTTTCAATGCGGTTATGCCTCTAAGTCATGCTTCGACACGTGGGAGATATAGCCGCATCGAGGGCGTTACAAGTTGTTATCAGAGCCTTCCCCGACTTAGGAGCCCCCTGCTTGATCGAATCGCTGGCGTTGTTGAGTCTAGAAAAATGTTTTGAGTCTTATAGGATTATATATATATATATATCGGAGAGTAGGATTCTTTTTACTCCTCAGTCCCTTCGTCGCTCTGGTGAGGCATCTGACGTAGAGTTTTGACTCTTCTCTTCTCAAATTTTCACTAATTTTTTTTAGGATCACGCGGGTATCTTGGAATCGTTCCGATGGTTTTGTGACGAGAACATTGTTCTTGGTGCCTCCTGACATTTAGGGGTTGTGGCAGTGTCCCGGGGAGTTGAGCTCCGAGGTGTTGTCGTCACAATTTTACCGTTGCAGGTCTGGAATACCTGAGTTCGCCGACATCGAAAATCTCTTTTATGCAGTTGTTGGTGAGATAACCTCGACGCCACCCAGTACTGGGGTGGGAGTTCAGGAGTATTGCCATAACTCGTATAACGGATGCTTTTCGAAGGTTGAGGTAAACGATTTCCAAAGGTTTCTTGGTTATGTGTTGAAGGATGGATATAGCTGGATGTAGGATTTGCTAGTTTTGGGTGAGATATTATGCTTTCCCTGTATCCCCAACACCTGATTGCATAACCAGAAAGTTTCGGGAGTTTATAAATGGGAATTCAAGTAGCTCTTAGGATATCTTTCCGACAGATGTATGATATGAAATTGGGGTTTGGCGTCTAGTGGTCCGCCTATCCACGGTTGGTTTTACAGTGGTCTCATTGTGTCTTAAAGAGTCCTTGGCTATGCCGACTCGGGGATGCTTCGCATGTCATGTGCACTGCCTTGTACATGATGGTGTTGTACGATCAAGCCCGTGTAGGCCCCACCACAAAAACTTCGGACGAAATCTCTATCATATGTTTGTTCCGGCTTATTCTGCAAGCCAATCCTTTGTTTTGTTTTGAGTTGTGGTATTCGAGTTGCTTCAATGTCAAGTGTTGATTCCATACCTTCCCTAAGCGGTGTTCTCATGTTCCTATGTGAATGCAAATTCTTCTTGTTCATCAAGTTTGCCATCTCAGTTTCTTTTGGAACCGGTGTTTCTCTCCTCAAGCGGATCCGATCTTTTCATCATCCGCAAGACCAACTCAGTTCTTCTCAACGGTGTTTGCTTCATCCGTCTCCAAGTTGTCTTTGTTTTCCCCCCCCCCCACCCTTGTTTCTTCAAGGACTCAGATTTCTTTATCGAGTACCCATCTTATGGATGTGAAGTCTCTCCATTCTTTTCCGTCAGTATTCTTACCCGGTGGTTCACATGAAGATGCTCTTCTAGTTTGTCATTCCTCATTCCTTTTTTCTTCTCCGGTGGATTCAATTCAAACTTTGTGGATCATATCCCTTTTTCCTCGTTTCAAATACCTTCTCATGCCGGTGCTCATCATATTCATTCATTTCTCGCTATTCAATTATTCCGGAGTGCTGAAGATATCTCGGAAGGCTCGTCTTTTCCTTCAAGATCCGTTCAAACCTATTCCGAGGTTGTTATCTCATTCAAGCCATTTTATTCAACCGGTGCTATCTATCTCTGTTCAAATCTTTTCAATGGTGTTTCTTTTGAGTGGGCCCTAACCCACAGGTCCTTTCCCAGGATCTTACCTGACTCTTCTAATTTTTCTCGGAGCTATCCTAAATTCTTTTCAAAGTTTGACGTAAGAATGGTTTATCATCAGTCAAATGTCTTTCACCAAGATCTTTCAAACTCTTTTCATTGTTGGTTCAACCTCTTCGCTTTTCATTATTCCGGAGTGCCTCAACATTCATGGTAGTGTTTCTCGTCATCATTCTCGAATTTTGAAGACCGAAGAAGTTTTTTCCTCTTAATCTTGCTCCTTTCTCTTCAAGATTCATGGTTCTAGCTTGATGCCATCCTCTCATAATTGTTTTGATC
>NC_053028.1:214451705-214481398 GCF_003073215.2 Triticum urartu | reverse complement strand
AACCATCCTTCAATTTCTCCTTCTGATGATAAGATAGACAGGGCTTCTTCATCCTGGCATAATCGGAACTAGTCACTTCACGTACTCCATATTCTTCTTTAGGAGAAGATGATCCTATTGTGCAAAGACAAGAGGACTACTAAATGCTAGCATCACTGTTTGCTCGAAAAAAAGGAAAGGAATTATTTAAAACAACACAGGTGAAGCACTTCTCAAGGACAATACCACTTTTTCATGACAGCACCGGGAGTTGATTTTTGTTTTTCTTCCCCTTGTTCTTCCCCTTCATCACTTGGTTCAATAACAAACAAGCTTGGCCTTCAATGCAATATTTGGCATGTCAATTAGGGAGCACAAGTATAGTACTAAACTTAATTTTCTGATGAAAGTGGCAAAATACAGGCCATCAGTTGTGAAATATCCTTATCTTACCTCAATGGGATATTACGGTGCACATACAGATTGGAAGTCTTGTCTCCATTTGTGCAGTTCACTAAAATCAAGCAACATTATCGTACAAGTAGCACAAATGAATGCACACTACAGAATCATGTGAAAGAAGGCTAGTACTGACCTCTCATGATGCGGAATTCAAACAACTCACAAGAAGAAGATCTGAACCAAATTCGCCTTAACGGATAGGAAGTAAGATCTCCTCTTGTGCAGTTCCACTAAGATCAAGCAATCAAGCAACGTTGTCGGTGTGAAATTTTGGTTGAACTGCACAAAACACTCTTAAAACAAAAGTGTTTTGTGTAGTTCAACAAAAGGTCACAATGGCAACGAGGTGAAGCAGATAACCCTGTTTACATAGAGGTGCAAAGGAAACAATTAGTGGTCAATAACGATGGATGACATAGAAGCCAAAAAAAAGAAGCATCTACCTTATCTAAATGGGAAAGAAAGCAAGACAGTAGCATTTCTCAAATGGTGGCATTGATTAATATTAACATAGAGATTATATTAACAATAAAATTCGTTAAACATGTAGTTTGCTTTTAACTGTGGCATTGCATCAATTTTCTAGCGGCATTATTAGAGGGTGTTTGTTTATAGGGACATTTTGGTGTAGGGACTAAAACAACTCCGTGTCAGTCCCATCTAAACCAAAGAGGAGGGACTTTTAGGGACTAAAAGTGGGCATTTGGGACTAAAGAAAGAAGACCCCGAGGGAGTCTTTTTGGGACTTTTTCCAACAGTTGCCCCTGCCACGCATTGCACCTTGTCTCTATTATTTCATTACTAGGGGTAACATGGTCTTTTAGCATGTCATTTAATAACCTCTCGTCCATGTTTAGTCTCTGGAACCCAGCAGGTAGTGACTAGGGAGTTTTTAACCAAACAGGGCCTTAGATTAACAACAGCTAATGAGTTGCACGGGACAGTGGACGCACCAGCACCATGTGCATCTACCGATGTACTGTGGTCATGCACAGTCTGTTGCAACAAAGAACAAGCAACCAAGGAGCATATTTGTGTTGGTCCCAGTTTTGTTATCTTTAGACGCCTTTCCCTATGTGAGTGCAGCAAATCTAGTCCTGCTCAAACTCTACAGCCTTGTCCCTTCCTTTCCTTTTTGAACTAGTACTTTCGCCCCTTCCTTTCCTCTTTGAACCACGTCCTAGATTTATGCGATACAACTTTCCCCACTACTTTCCCCCATTCCTTTCCTCTTTGAACCACGTCCTAGATTAATGCTATACAACTTTCCCCCATCATTTCCTCTTTGAACCACGTCCTAGATTCATGCTATATACAACTTTTCCACTACTTTCCCCCACTCCTTTCCTCTTTGAACCACGTCCTAGATTCATGGTATACATGCAGATAGAGCAATGCATGTGGAGTAAGTAAATTATACCTTAAGGTTCTTGGGGCGTGGTTCGGTGGGCGACGGGACGACGGCGAAGAAGAAGGGGTCGGAGGCCCTCCCATGCCGCCGCTGGGTGAAAAGTGAACAGCTGCGCCGGTAGTCCCTCGCCGACGGCGACAGCGTTAAGCCTCCTTCCCTTCTCGGCGGACGGATCCTGCCGGCTCTTTGAGCAGCAGTGAGGGGAGAGAGAGGCCAACGAAGTCTTGTTTAGATCTGGAGAGGGCGAGAGAGTGTGAAGAGAGAAACTACAAGCGTTGAGGCTCCAGCGGGAGAGGGCGAGAGAGTGTGAAGAGAGAAACTACAAGCGTTGAGGCTCCAGCGGGAGAGGGCGAGAGAGTGAGCGAACAGGCTAGCCAGCTACACAACCCTTCCATTATATTCAACGAGAGGGAAATAACCTTTTATACATTCCTGCATGCCGTGTTTTGTGTGTGTGTGTGTGGGAGTCATTGAGATTTCAATCATAATCGTGTCATGTGGCTTTGGTGGTAAGACTATCCACAGTGGTGCAGAAATAATGCAACCTTAGTCACCTTACCTCTCTCCACGTAGTACGTTGGGTCCCACCAGTCAGAGGGTGAAACAAACAAATTAATAAGAAAAATAAAAGCGCCAGCGGTGTATCTTACCTCACACATCTCGCTACTGCTCGGGAACACTGTCCAATTGATCCCTATGTTCGCTCACGTACTGTTTTAAGTGAATCCTTATTATAACATGCACACAAATTTTGGCCTCTTATATTCGACTTAAGTCAGTGTGCCACCATATCTCATATACTTACTACTCCCTCCGTCTAGGTGTAATAAGTCACGTTAGAAGGTGCAACGGGACCAAGGTGCGTGCGTGTGCGTGCGTATGTGTGTGTGTGTGTGTTTAACACCATGTCTGTGTTAGAGAGAGCGACAGATCGACCTACTCCTACAGAGAGATGTTGTGTAGTGTATGATTTTAGCCGCGAGAGTCGGTGCATCCTCTCGTTTCCGGGCGTGTCCGGTAGGGACATGCAGACAGCTGCCACGCCCGCTCCTGACCAGCCTGGCCCAACCAAAGCCCCTCTATCGCCCGCGCGCGCTTTCCGCCCGAAACGGTCAGCGCCGCTCCAAAGAATCGGTGTCGCATTCATGCCAGGGTAGAGCGGACGCGACCTCTCACTGGCGCAAGAGTGATGGTTGCTTCGTCCGTCCAACTTACTGCCGGGTCTATGTGATTTGACGGCTCATTGGTCTTTATTACTGAGGTGGTAGGACTACTGGATGTCCCACGCTTTCGGTGAAAGGAGGTATACTACTACTACTACTAGATTACAATTTTTTCCATTCTTACAGCGGAGGCGTGCAAGAGCAGTGAAAACACGCAGGCTCAGTGATTACATGGCCCACCTCACACTACTATCACCGTGCGACACCTAACTCTTTACATAGTACTCCCTCCGTTCCTAAATATTACTAGATGAGTCCCCGCGCGTTGGCGCGGAACAGCGGTATATCTCTCTGTGCAAAATTATCGATTTCATAGAACAAAAAAAACTCTATAACCGCATGACAAATGTAGTAGCCAAACTAAATAAACTCCCATCATCATTTAGATCATCCCACGTAAGGAAAAAAGATCAGCCAACTCCTGAACTCCTACTGCATAATGGGATTATATTTTTCTTTTTGACATGTTAATGCGACTTAAAAGCTCACTTACATGCATGCTACCAGTGCATGCTTGCATGCAGACATGTTGATGTGATTTAAAACCCACTCACATGCATGTGGCACGGTATTTCTGCATGCTTGCATGTGGCTTAGTGCGGAGCCTCTCAACGTCAAGATCAGATGGCTATTATGGACTGATTTACTTCATCTAATGGCTACATCAATTTTGATGACGTGGCTCAAGGAGAGGATAGAGAATTCCTAGTAGTGGGGGCTAGCTATTACTAGTAGATATAAGTCTTTGTAGAGATTCCACTACATACGGAACAAAATGAATGAATCTACACTTAAAATGCATCTGTATACATCCGCATGTGGTTCATGGTGAAATCTCTACAAAGACTTATATTTAGGAACGGATGAAGTACTAGTATAGTGTAACACCCCGGATGTAATTTACCTTATATGTACTCTAACTCTTGCCGTTTCCGGCGCTAAGTTATTTTATTTCCTCGGGTTCGGGTTTTTGTCTCCGTGTGTTGTTGTCGTTGTCATGCATCTCATATCATGTCATCATGTGCATTGCATTTGCATACGTGTTCGTCTCATGCATCCGAACATTTTCCCCGTTGTCTGTTTTGCATTCCGGTGCTCCTATCTCCTCCGGTGGTCCTTTCTACCTTATTTTCGTGTGTGGGGGTTAACCATTTCCGGATTGGACCGAGAATTTCCATGCGGCCTTGGTTTACTACCAGTAGACCGCCTGTCAAGTTTCGTACCATTTGGACTTCGTTTGATACTCCAACAGTTAACCGAGGGACCGAGAAGTCCTCGTGTGTGTTGCAGCCCAACAGCCTTCCATTTTGGCCCAAAACCCACCAAAACTCTCTCCATCATCTAGAGCGTTCGATCACGATTGCGTGGCCGAAAACCGCACCTCATTTGGACTCTCCTAGCTCCCTCTATGTCTATTTAAAGAACCCCCTCCGAAATTCACGGTTCTTCTCCCCCCCAAACCCTAAAAATCGCCTCGCGCCGCGCCGGACATGTCCGTACCTGGCCGGACGCTTCGCGCCGCCGCCCCGGTCCACTAGCTGCGCGCCACGTGTCACCGTCGGGTCGCCCCCACTGCCGGCCCGCTCGGCCCGGGGAGAGCCCCCGAGGCCCGCGCGCTCAGCGCCGCCCTTTGCCTCACCGCGCCGCCTCTCCCTCAAGTCTGGTCGCTGGCGCTGCCGCGAGCCATCACCGGATCTTCACCGCCCCGCTCCGCCCCAACGTCGCCGGCTGCCGCCCGCCGCGAACGCTCCGCCGCCGACCTCGTAGCTCCTCGACGTCCGCGCTCGCGCCGCCCGGATCTCGCCGGTCCCCGAGTCCGGCGACCCCACGTCCTTCTCCGGCGAGGGGTCCGGCCGTCCCCGCCTTCTTCGGTGACTCCGAGCTCCCCCGGCGATCCTCGTTTTCCACGCGCGCCAGATCTGGATCGGGTCAAACCCTAGGTTGACCCCGAGATATTTTTCTGTCATTTTTCTGCAGTACTTTATGCCAGGTTCATCGCATCATAACTTTGCATCTGTAGCTCCACTTTGCGCGTGTAGTATATCAACATGTTCGCCCCAGAGAGTACATCATTTCATCTCATTGCATCATTTTTATTTGAGCTCATCTTGATGCCCGAAATGCTGTAGGAAGAGAGCTATTTGAGTTAATTGTCAGCTCTGCTGCACCAAATAGCTATTTGTCATTTTTGCCATGATTAATGTGTGCATGATATGCTCCTGAGCTCTACATGTGTTTTGTTATATGCCATGCCATCTTTACAGAGGTGCTATCCATGTATTTTTGTGATTTGTGTGGTGACTAGCACAAGCTTGCAAAGTGGTGCATTCGTTAATGCTGATTTCAGGGACTTAGAAATTTCACGAAGTCCTTGATCTGTTTTTATCAATATGCCATATGTTCATATTGTTTCCTAGTGATCCGTGCATCTTTTGAGGATGATCAGTAAGGATTCTTTGTTAATATTGTGGTGCTCTATCCATCCATGTCTTTGTTTGCATTTATGGAGCACCCTAGCTTGAGTCAATCGAGCTCTACTTTTGCTATTTCTTGAATCCTGGCAGATTGTCTACTTGTTAGCGATTTTGCCGAGGATGTTGTTGTTGTTCCGTGCATGCTATGTTGTTGTTCTTGCCATGTCTAGCTTCTATAACATGTATTATTGATGGGTGTATTCTTAGTTTGTCATGCCTTGCTCTGTAGTGAGTGCATCGAGCTCGTAAACATGCCTACTCGTTAACATATTTGCATGCTCCAGTTTTTCTCTAAGTCTGAGATATGATTATGTTTTTGCCATGTTCACATGCTTGCAATTGTATTTTCTGATCCCTTTTGGCTCAAGGTCACTAAAGGACTTTTGTTAAGCTCTTTAAGTAGCTCCATGCCATGCCTTGCTTTGCCATATTAAGTTCCTGTAGCATATAGTTTTCATGCTCCAAAGTGTGCTACCTGACCTGAAATTCCAGACTAGTGTTAATTTCACTAAGTCTGAAACCTGTTTATCAATTGCACGTTTGCCATGTTTGTTTGAACCTGTTATTGGATGAATTGGCCATAGCTCAGTGTTCATATTTTGTCAAGAATCCTGAGTGGATCCCTGCCATGTATTTTTTGTTGTCATGTTTGAGTGCTGTAGCATATTTAACTTGATGCATGTAGATGGCTACTTGCTGTTTATCGCAGACCGGTGACATATTTGTTTTGCTTGCCATTTCCAAACCGTGCATTCGATTCTGGTGATCTTTATATCGATTTTAACCGAAATCACCTCACCTTTCCAGTATCACTCTTGGATTTCCAAGTTGAGGCCAGGTTCTTTCATTCCTTGTTAAATCTTGCACATGCATCACATATTGCATCCCGCATAGCATACCATGTTTGCATCATGTTGTTTGAGCTTTGCACATGGTTGATTGTGTTCCTTTTGCTTGTTTGTCTTGTTTGGGTAGAGCCGGGAGACGAGTTCGATAACGAGGAGCCCGTTGAGTTTGCTCTCGAGGATCCAGTCAACTCTGACAACTTTGCAGGCAAGATGATCATACCCTCGAAATCACTTCTATCTTTGCTTGCTAGATGCTCGCTCTTTTGCTATGCCTATGCTGCGATGCCTAACACTTGCTTATCATGCCTCCCAAATTGCCATGTCAAACCTCTAACCCACCATGTCCTAGCAAACCATTGATTAGCTATGTTACCACTTTGCTCAGCCCCTCTTATAGCGTTGCTAGTTGTAGGTGAAGATTGGAGATCGTTCCTTGTTGGAACGTTGTTTATTTGTTGGGATATCATTATATTATCTTGTTATCTTAATGCATCTATATACTTGGTAAAGGGTGGAAGGCTCGGCCTTTTGCCTAGTGTTTTGTTCCACTCTTGCCGCACTAGTTTCCGTCATATCGGTGTTATGTTCCCGGATTTTGCGTTCCTTACGCGGTTGGGTAATAATGGGAACCCCTTGACAGTTCGCCTTGAATAAAACTCTTCCAGCAATGCCCAACCTTGGTTTTACCATTCGCCACCTAGCCCCTTTTTCCCTTGGGTGTCCGGAGCCCGAGGGTCATCTTATTTTAAACCCCCCTGGGCCAGTGCTCCTCTGAGTGTTGGTCCGACTGAGCTGCCGGCGGGGCCACCTCAGGGCAACTTGAGGTTTGGTTTTACTCGTAGCTAGTCTCATCTGAGTGTGCCCTGAGAATGAGATATGTGCAGCTCCTATCGGGATTTGTCGGCACATTCGGGCGGTGTTGCTGGACTTGTTTTACCTTGTCGAGGTTGTCTTGTAGAACCGGGATGCCGAGTCTGATCGGAATGTCTCGGGAGAAGGTATATCCTTCGTTGACCGTGAGAGCTTGTCATGGGCTAAGTTGGGACTCCCCTGCAGGTATTTGAACTTTCGAAAGCCGTGCCCACGGTTATGGGCAGATGGGAATTTGTTAATGTCCGGTTGTAGATAACTTGAACCTTAACTTAATTAAAATGAATCAACTGTGTGTGTTACCATGATGGTCTCTTCTCGGCGGAGTCCGTGAAGTGAACACGGTGTTGGAGTAATGTTTGCCGTAGGTTGTTCTCTAGTTCTTCGTTCGTGCTTTGCCTTCTCTTCTCGCTCTCTTTTGCGAACAGGTTATCCACCATATATGCTAGTCTCTTGCTGCAGCTCCACATATTACCTTGCCTTTCCTATAAGCTTAAATACTCTTGATCGCGAGGGTGCGAGATTAATGAGTCCACGTGGCTCACATATTACTTCCAAACTAGATGCAGGGCCCGATGACTCCGTTCCAAATGATGCGCTTGAGCTCAAGTGGGAGTTCGACGAAGACTCACACCGTTACTATGTGTCTTTCCCTGATGATCAGTAGTGGTGCCCAGTTGGGGCGATCAGGACCATGTCGCATGTTGGGGTTGATCTTTTATTTTGGTACCATAGTCGGACCATGATTGTATTAGCTGATGTAATGCTATTTATGTACTTTGTGTGATGTGGCGAGTGTAAGCCAACTATGTACCTTTCCCCTTATTATCTATTACATGGGATGTTGTGAAGATTACCTTACTTGCGGCATTGCTTTCAATGCGGTTATGCCTCTAAGTCGTGCTTTGACACGTAGGAGATATAGCCGCATCGAGGGCGTTACAAGTTGGTAATCAGAGCCTTCCCCGACCTTAGGAGCCCCACCGCTTGATCGAATTAGTGGACGAGTTGAGTCTAGAAAAATGTTTTGAGTCTTTTAGGAATTATATCAGAGAGTTTAGGAATTTTTTTACTCCCCAGTCCCCTCATCGCTCTGGTAAGGCATCCTGACATAGAGTTTTGACTCTTCTCTTCTCAAATTTCACAAAAAAATTAGGATCACGCGGGTATCATGGAATTGTTCCGATCGATTTGTGACGAGAACATTGTTCTTGGTGCCTCCTGTCATTTAGGGGTTGTGACAGTGTCCCGGGGAGTTGAGCTCCGAGGTGTTGTCGTCACATATCGTTGCAGTTCTGGAATACCTGAGTTTAGTTCGCCGACATCGAAAATCTCTTTTATGCAATTGTTGGTGAGATAACCTCGACGCCACCCAGTACTGGGGTGGGAGTTCGGGAGTATTTCCATAACTTGTAAAACGGATGCTTTTCAAAGGTTGAGGTAGACGATTTCCGAAGTTTTTTCTCGGTTATGTGCTGAAGGATGGATACAGCTGGATATAGGATTTGCTAGATTTGGGTGAGATATTATGCTTCCCCTGTATCCCCAACACCTGATTGCATAACCGGAAAGGTTCGGGAGTTTCATAGGTGGGAATTCTTGTAGCTCTAGTTCTTCTTCCACGGATATTTGGTTTGAGATTGGGTGATCCTTACCGAGTATTCATTCTTGCTCCGTACCTTGTTGATTTTATTCCTCTACCTATATTCTAAGTGGCTTCTCAATTTATGGATATGTGACCATTTCTATTGGAATGCATTCGTTCATTTCGTTCGGATGTGAAGACTATATGTTGCAATTTCTACCCGTTTGGTTCAGCTTCAATATTTGTCTGTCAATGTGCTAATGGATGTCAACCTCTTCAGGATGGCTCCTCCAACACGCACGACTCCGAATCCTGATCCGCCACCACCACCTCCACCTCCGAAGGCATGGCAAGCTGTGATGGCTGCTACCAATGCAAACACATAGTTGATCATGCAAATTCTTCAAGAGCGCAACCAAGCGAACCAAGGCAACCAAGGCAACAATCAGAATCACTTTGCTACACTCAACCAGTTCCTTGCTAACCAGCCAAAGACTTTTAGCAATTGTCTTGAGGCAACTGATGCTGATGATTGGCTCTTGGACTTGTGCAAGCATTTTGAGTGCAATAACGTCAGGCCTGAGGACTTTGTCAAGTTCGCTTCCTTCCAACTCAAAGACCAAGCTGCAGAATGGTTTCAGCAGTACAAAGATTCCAGAGGAGGCCATGTGATTACCTGGGATGAATTCCGTCAAGACTTCAAAGCTCATCATATTCCTCAAAGCGTGGTTGAAAGCAAGCGTGAGGAATTCCGCAACCTGAAGCAAGGCTCTATGTCTGTCTATGACTACAACAAGTTGTTTCAGAAGCTCGCCCGCTTTGCTAAGCAGGACGTCCCTGACGAGAAGAGCATGATATACCAGTTCAGGGGTGGTCTCAGAGAAGAAATCCAGCTAGCTCTTGTTCTCTTTGAGCCCTTGAGGTACGATGAGTTTTACAACATGGCATTGAAGCAAGAGGCTGCTCAACTGAAGTGTGATGCTTCCAAGAAGCGAGTCAGAGATGCTACTCCTTCTTCCTCTACTCAAGTGGCTAAGTAGCAGAAGTATTGGCTTCCTCCTCCTCCGTTCCGTCTGCAGTATCAACAGGAGAGTAAAGGTGGCAGTGGATCTTCCCACCCACCCAACCCTGGCTTTCAGAACAAGACTTCGTCTCAAGCTCCAAGATCGAGTGCTCCGTATCACCGTCCGCTTTCAGAGGTCACATGCAACAAGTGCCAACAGAAAGGTCACTATGCCAACAAATGCTTTAATCAGAGGCGTCTCCCTCCTCCTCCTCCTGTGAGATCGGCAAGTACAGCTGTGGTCAAGCATAATCCCAAGTACGCCAAGGTCAACATGGTGAATGCAGCTCAGGCAGAGGACTCTTCAGATGTCATCATGGGTAACCTTCCTGTTAACGATATTCCAGCTAAAGTACTTTTTGACTCTGGTGCATCGCATTCCTTCATGTCATTCCCATTTGCATCGGAGAACAATTTTAGTACTAAGGCTTTACCTAGAGCTCTGCAAGTTGTCTCTCGGGCTAAGCATCTGAGTTCTAGTATGATGGTTCTGGATATTTCTATCATGATGGGTGATTTCAAGTTTCTGGCTTCTCCAATGGTCCTTGGTAACTCGGATATTGATCTTATTCTTGGAATGGACTGGCTTTCTAAGCACAAGGCTCAGCTTGATTGTGCAGCCAGGCAGATTCAATTAACTCATTCGTCTGAGGATGTAATTGTCTTTTCCGCTCGGGATAATACAATCCATCTGTTTTCTCTCAATGAGAAGGGTGAACTGGATGCCATCTCTCAAATTCCAGTCGTCTTTTAATATCAAGACGTCTTTCCAGAAGAGCTTCCAGGAATGCCTCCGCACCGGCTAGTTGAATTCATCATCGATCTTGAGCCTGGCATGGAACAGGTGTGCAAACGTCCTTACAAGCTCGGACCTGAAGAGTTGAAGGAGCTGAAGAAGCAACTCGATATTCAAGAGCGAATGGGTCTCATCCGACCTAGTTCTTCTCCATGGGGTTGTGGAGTACTTTTTGTGAAGAAGAAGGATGGAACAGACCGACTTTGTGTTGACTACCGTCCATTGAACAAGAAGACTATCAAGAACAAGTACCCACTTCCCAACATCAACGAGCTGTTCGAACAACTCAAAGGTGCCCAAGTATTCTCCAAGCTTGATCTCCGTATGGGTTATCACCAGATTCGGATCCGTGAGCAAGATACTCCCAAGACGGCTTTCAGAACAAGCTATGGTTTATATGAATACACTGTCATGTCTTTTGGCCTCGTCAATGCTCCTCCGACTTTCTCTCGCATGATGAACTTCATCTTCAACGCCTACACAAATGACTTCGTTTTGGTCTATCTCGACGACATTCTGGTCTTTTCCAAGAACAAGGAAGATCATGCCAAGCACTTGCGTTTGGTGCTCGATAAGCTCAGGGAACATCAGTTCTACGTCAAGTTCTCAAAGTGCGAGTTTTGGCTCGATGAGGTTCTTTATCTTGGGCATATCATCTCTGCCAAGGGCATTGCGGTGAATCCTGAGAAGGTGTCTGCAATCGTGAATTGGGAACCACCTCAGAACGTGAAGCAACTCCGTAGCTTCCTCGGTCTCGCAAGCTACTATCGAAGGTTCGTTGAGAACTTTTCAAAGATCGCGAAGCCCCTTTCAAACCTTCTCCAGAAGCACGTCAAGTATGTTTGGTCTCCGGAATGTGACATCGCTTTCAACACCTTGAAAGAGAAATTGGTCACTGCTCCAGTTCTGACTCCTCCTGATGAATCCAAACCGTTCAAGGTCTTCTGCGATGCCTCTCTTCAAGGTCTTGGTGTAGTGTTGATGCAAGAGAAGAAAGTTGTGGCTTATACCTCTCGCCAGTTGAAACCCAACGAGAAGAACTACCCCACTCATGACCTCGAGTTGGTGGTAGTTGTGCATGCTCTTTTGACTTGGAGACATCTCTTATTGGGAAGAAAAGTGGACATCTTCACTGACCACAAGAGTCTCAAGTACATCTTCACTCAACCTAATCTCAACCTCAGGCAGACTCGGTGGGTCGAAATGATTCAAGAGTATAATCCGAGTATCAAGTATACTCCAGGCAAGGCCAATGTGATTGCTGACGCATTGAGCAGGAAGGCTTATTGCAACAGTCTGATTCTCAAGCCTTATCAACCCGAGCTTTGTGAAGCTTTCCGCAAACTCAATTTGCAAGTTGTTCCTCAAGGTTTCCTCGCCAACCTTCAAGTCTCTCCTACTTTGGAAGACTAGATTCGCGAGGCACAACTTCTTCATGCTATGGTGAAGAAGGTGAAGATTGGGATTGCCAAGAGTCAACCCAAGTACAAGTGCTACCGCCTTGATGACAAGGATACTCTCTTCTTCGAGGATCGTATTGTTGTGCCCAAAGGTGACCTTCATAAAGTTATCATGAACGAGGCTCACAATTCACTCCTCTCCATCCACCCTCGGAGTACGAAGATGTATCAGGACCTCAAGCAGGCTTATTGGTGGACTCGAATGAAGCGCGAGATTGCTCAGTTCATGAATGAGTGTGATGTCTGCAGAAGAGTGAAGGTAGAACACCAAAGGCCAGCTGGTCTCCTCCAACCTCTTGCCATTCCAGAATGGAAGTTTGACCACATTGAGATGGACTTTGTGACTGGGTTTCCAAAGTCCAAGCGTGGCAATGATGCTATATTCGTTGTCATCGACAAACTCACTAAAGTGGCTCACTTTCTGCCTATCAAAGAGTCTATCACTGCAGCTCAATTGGCGGAGCTGTATACCTCTCGAATTGTCTCTCTGCACGGTATTCCACAGGTGATCTCTTCAGACCGTGGCAGCATCTTTACCTCCAAGTTTTGGGATTCTTTTCAGAAGGCCATGGGCACCAACATCCGCTTCAGCACAGCTTTCCATCCTCAAACTAGCGGTCAAGTCAAGTGTGTCAATCAGATTCTTGAAGATATGCTCAGGGCTTGTGTGATCTCCTTCGGCATGAACTAGGAGGATTGCCTTCCATACGCCGAATTCTCCTACAACAACAGTTTTCAAGCAAGTTCGGGCAAGGCCCCATTCGAAATTCTGTATGGCAGGAAGTGCCGTACTCCTCTCAACTGGTCAGAAACCGGTGAACGTCAACTTCTTGGAAATGACTTGATCACAGAGGCAGAGGAAATGTGCAAAGTCATTCCAGATAACCACAAAGCAGCGCAATCGCGCCAGAAGAGGTACTATGATAGTAAGCACCGTGATTTGGCTTTCGAGATCGGAGATCATGTTTACCTCTACGTCTCTCTAATGAAAGGTACTCGTCGCTTCGGTATCAAAGGGAAGCTTGCCCCTAGATACGTGGGTCCTTTCAAGATCGTCAGCAAGAGAGGCGATCTCGCCTATCAACTCGAGCTTCCTTCAAACTTTGCAAATGTGCAAGACGTGTTCCATGTCTCTCAGCTCCGCAAGTGCTTCAAGACTCCTGACCGCACAGTCAACTTCGAAGACATTGATCTCCAAGAAGATCTCTCTTATCGTGAGCATCCCGTTGCTATTCTTGAAGAGACTGAACGCAAGACTCGCAATAAGTCAATCAAATTCCTCAAAGTCAAGTGGTCACACCATTCCGACCGTGAAGCCACCTGGGAACGCGAGGATCACCTCCGTTCTGAGTACCCAGCGTTCTTCCAGTCCTAGATCTCGGGACGAGATCCTTTCGTAGTGGTGGAGTGTTGTAACACCCTAGATGTAATTTACCTTATATGTACTCCAACTCTTGACGTTTCCGGCGCTAAGTTATTTTATTTCCTTGGGTTCGGGTTTTTGTCTCCATGTGTTGTTGTCGTTGTCATGCATCTCATATCATGTCATCATGTGCATTACATTTGCATACGTGTTCGTCTCATGCATCCGAGCATTTTCCCCGTTGTCCGTTTTGCACTCCGGCGCTCCTATCTCCTCCGGTGGTCCTTTCTACCTTCTTTTCGTGTGTGGGGGTTAAACATTTCCGGATTGGACCGAGACTTGCCATGCGGCCTTGGTTTACTACCGGTAGACCGCCTGTCAAGTTTCGTACCATTTGGACTTCGTTTGATACTCCAATGGTTAACCGAGGGACCGAGAAGGCCTCGTGTGTGTTGCAGCCCAACACCCTTCCATTGTGGCCCAAAACCCACCAAAACTCTCTCCATCATCTAGAGTGTTCGATCACGATCGCGTGGCCGAAAACCGCACCTCATTTGGACTCTCCTAGCTACCTCTATGTCTATTTAAAGAACCCCCTCCGAATTTCACGGTTCTTCTCCCCCTAAACCCTAAAAATCGCCTCGCGCCACGCCGGACATGTCCGTACCTGGCCGGACGCTTCGCGCCGCTGCCCCGGTCCACTAGGTGCGCGCCACATGTCGCCGCCGGCCCGCTCGGCCCGGGGAGAGCCCCCGAGGTCCGCGCGCTCCGCGCCGCCCTTTGCCTCACCGTGCCGCCTCTCCCTCAAGTCCGGTCGCCGGCGCCGCCGCGAGCCATCGCCAGATCTTCGCCGCCACGCTCCGCCCCAACATCGCTGGCCGCCGCCCGCCGCGAACGCTCCGCCGCCGACCTCGCAGCTCCTCGACGTCCGCGCCCGCGCCGCCCGGATCTCGCCGGTCCCCGAGTCTGGCGACCCCGCGTCCTTCTCCAGCGAGAGGTCCGGCCGTCCCCGCCTTCTCCGGCGACTCCGAGCTCCCCCGACGATCCTCGTTTTCCACGCGCGCCACATCTGGATCGGGTCAAACCCTAGGTTGACCCCGAGATATTTTTCTAAGTCATTTTTCTGCAGTACTTTATGCCATGTTCATCGCATCGTAACTTTGCATCTGTAGCTCCACTTTGCGCGTGTAGTATATCAACATGTTCGTCCCAGAGAGTACATCATTTCATCTCATTGCATCATTTTTATTTGAGCTCATCTTGATGCCCGAAATGCTGTTGGAAGAGAGCTATTTGAGTTAATTGTCAGATCTGCTGCACCAAATAGCTATTTGTCATTTTTGCCATGATTAATGTGTGCATGATATGCTCTTGAGCTCTACATGTGTTTTGTTATATGCCACACCATCTTTACAGAGGTGCTATCCATGTATTTTTGTGATTTGTGTGGTGAATAGTACAAGCTTGCAAAGTGGTGCATTCGTTAATGCTGATTTCAGGAACATAGAAATTTCACTAAGTCCTTGGTCTGTTTTTATCAATATGCCATATGTTCATATTGTTTCCTGGTGATACGTGCATCTTTTGAGGATGATCAGTAAGGATGCTTTGTTAATATTGTGGTGCTATATCCATCCATGTCTTTGTTTGCATTTATGGAGCACCCTAGCTTGAGTCAATCGAGCTCTACTTTTGCTATTTCATGAATCCTGGCAGATTGTCTACTTGTTAGTGATTTTACCGAGGATGTTGTTGTTGTTGTTCCGTGCATGCTATGTTGTTGTTCTTGCCATGTCTAGCTTCTATAACATGTATTATTGATGGGTGTATGCTTAGTTTGTCATGCCTTGCTCTGTAGTGAGTGCATCGCGCTCGTAAACATGCCTACTCGTTAACATATTTGCATGCTCCAGTTTTTCTCTAAGTCTGAGATATGATTATGTTTTTTCCATGTTCACATGCTTGCAATTGTATTTTCTGATCCCTTTTGGCTCAAGGTCACTAAAGGACTTTTGTTAAGCTCTTTAAGTAGCTCCATGCCATGCCTTGCTTTGCCATATTAAGTTCCTGTAGCATATAGTTTTCATGCTCCAAAGTGTGCTACCTGACCTGAAATTCCAGACTAGGGTTAATTCCACTAAGTCTGAAACCTGTTTACCAATTGCACGTTTGCCATGTTTGTTTGAACCTGTTATTGGATGAATTGGCCGTAGCTCAGTGTTCATATTTTGTCAAGCATCCTGAGTGGATTTCCAAGTTGAGGCCAGGTTCTTTCATTCCTTGTTAATTCTTGCATATGCATCACATATCGCATCCCGCATAGCATACCATGTTTGCATCATGTTGTTTGAGCTTTGCACGTGGTTGATTGTGTTCCTTTTGCTTGTTTGTCTTGTTTGGGTAGAGCCGGGAGACGAGTTCGATAACGAGGAGCCCGTTGAGTTTGCTCTCGAGGATCCAGTCAACTCTGACAACTTTGCAGGCAAGATGATCATACCCTCGAAATCACTTCTATCTTTGCTTGCTAGATGCTCGCTCTTTTGCTATGCCTATGCTACGATGCCTAACACTTGCTTATCATGCCTCCTAAATTGCCATGTCAAACCTCTAACCCACCATGTCCTAGCAAACCGTTGATTGGCTATGTTACCGCTTTGCTCAGCCCCTCTTATAGCGTTGCTAGTTGCAGGTGAAGATTGGAGATCGTTCCTTGTTGGAACATTGTTTATTTGTTGGGATATCATTATATTATCTTGTTATCTTAATGCATCTATATACTTGGTAAAGGGTGGAAGGCTCGGCCTTTTGCCTAGTGTTTTGTTCCACTCTTGCCGCCCTAGTTTCCGTCATATCGGTGTTATGTTCCCGGATTTTGCGTTCCTTACGCGGTTGGGTAATAATGGGAACCCCTTGACAGTTCGCCTTGAATAAAACTCTTCCAGCAATGCCCAACCTTGGTTTTACCATTTGCCACCTATCCCCTTTTTCCCTTGGGTTTCCGGAGCCCGAGGATCATCTTATTTTAAACCCCCCTGGGCCAGTGCTCCTCTGAGTGTTGGTCCGACTGAGCTGCCTGTGGGGCCACCTCGGGGCAACTTGAGGTTTGGTTTTACTCGTAGCTAGTCTCATCTGAGTGTGCCCTGAGAACGAGATATGTGCAGCTCCTATCGGGATTTGTCGGCACATTCGGGCGGTGTTGCTGGACTTGTTTTACCTTGTCGAAGTTGTCTTGTAGAACCGGGATGCCGAGTCTGATCGGAATGTCTCGGGAGAAGGTATATCCTTTGTTGACCGTGAGAGCTTGTCATGGGCTAAGTTGGGACTCCCCTGAAGGGATTTGAACTTTCGAAAGCCGTGCCTGCGGTTATGGGCAGATGGGAATTTGTTAATGTCCGGTTGTAGATAACTTGAACCTTAACTTAATTAAAATGAATCAACTGCGTGTGTTACCATGATGGTCTCTTCTCGGCGGAGTCCGGGAAGTGAACACGGTGTTGGAGTAATGTTTGCCATAGGTTGTTCTCTAGTTCTTTGTTCGTGCTTTGCCTTGTCTTCTCGCTCTCTTTTGCGAATAGGTTAGCCACCATATATGCTAGTCGCTTGCTGCAGCTCCACATATTACCTTGCCTTTCCTATAAGCTTAAATAGTCTTGATCGCGAGGGTGCGAGATTGCTGAGTCCCCGTGGCTCATAGATTACTTACAAACCAGATGCAGGGCCCGATGACTCTGTTCCAGATGATGCGCTTGAGCTTAAGTGGGAGTTCGACGAAGACTCACGCCATTGCTATGTGTCTTTCCCTGATGATCAGTAGTGGTGCCCAGTTGGGGCGATCGGGACCATGTCGCATGTTGGGGTTGATCTTTTATTTTGGTACCGTAGTCGGACCATGATTGTATTGGCTGATGTAATGCTATTTATGTACTTTGTGTGACGTGGCAAGTGTAAGCCAACTATGTACCTTTCCCCTTATTATCTATTACATGGGATGTTGTGAAGATTACCTTACTTGCGACATTGCTTTCAATGCGTTTATGCCTCTAAGTCGTGCTTCGACACGTAGGAGATATAGCCGCATCGAGGGCGTTACATATAGTACGTACTGTAATTTATCAGCGAGATAAATTTGTAGAATGCTATGAAGCTTCCAACTTCTGTTACATGTATCTTGCGTCCAAGGTTACCCATTGCAACATTTCATCAAATACAAAGGAGACTAACATGCATGCCATTGCATCTCAATGATTAACAGATCATAGCAAATATGTACTCCCTCCGTTCCAAAATAAGTTTCTCAACTTTGTGCAAACTTTAGTACAAAGTTGTACTACTACTAAAGTTGACACTTATTTTGGAACAGAGGCAGCTAAATAAAAAAATGATCCATGCAGTCCCTAGCCCTTGAACCGTGAACCCTGACCAGGCTTCAATTAGCTGGCAACGTTCGAGCTTCCTAATAAATGAAGTTTGCAACCTTTTGACCATTGGATCATTTTGTGCAGTTTCACCAAAATCGAGATGACCATCCCTGTGGCAAAGAAATTTAACAAGCGTGATTAGAATAAGATTACTGGGACTAGTTGATGAGACATAAACTCATCACAAATACAGTACGTAGAAGCCAGTAGAGGTATGTGCGGGGCAAAGAAGTAGAGAAATATCCACAGGGAGTGATGTGGGCAGCTGGAGCAGTGGTGCAAGTCGGCTATAAAGGGAGTTGTACCTGAGGGATGTAGCTCAACCTTGAGGAGGGCGGCGGGAGGCGGCAACTTCCCACGTCGCGGCAGTGAGCAAGGGATGAAGGCAACCTCACCGACTTTGTGAGAGAGAACGGCGGGGACCCCTGATCGGGACGTGCCGACAGTGGGTTTTTGCCGTCGGCGACGACCACCGCATCTACACTAAGCATCCACCCCTTCCGCAAGCGGACGTGATCCACCAGGATGTTAGAGATGTGGCCACAGTTGTTTTGTGCGAGAGAGTGTGAAGAGAGCAACCCCAGCAAGCAACCGTGTAGGCTGGCCCGTCCTGACTATGTACTCCTTTTCTCTCCATATGAACCTATCATATTGCGTACGTGCCACTGAAGAAAAAAAACTTTATTTATAAATGACGCGGCACCTACTACTCGTTCTCCTATAACCTTGCGCTTGGCATCTCCAAAATATTAACCTTGCGATTGGCTCTTCGCCTCTTCAGGAAGTCGAGCAATAATGGTAGTGCAGTATATATCGTTCTGGCTATATGAGACCGAATGAATTGCTGCACGTCCACCACGTGGGAGAGGGTCGAGGGGCGAGGGAGAGTGCTACATACGGAGCAAAATGAGTGAATCTACACTCTAAAATACGTCTATATACATCAGTGTTTGGAGTATGTACTAGTAGTTCATATTGAAATCTATTAAAGGACATATATATTCCAAACAATATGATATAATCTCTATAACCAAGGTAGTAGGGACGAGGAGTAAACGTAGGGAGTAGTAAATTTTTCTCCTCGTCCTACAAGCCACCGCGCGCATGGGCGAGGGAGCGGGCGTAAGGCATAGTAAGCAAGCTTCACCTCATCCTGCGAGCCACCGTGCCCATGGGCGGGGGAGACGGCATACTAAGCAAGCTTCTCCTCATTCTACGAGTTGATGGGACACATCAAAAGTACTCCAGTGTATAGAGCCTTGCCTCTAAGGTAGGCCCCACATGGTTTGCCTCTTTTTTTAACATAACACGTCAAGTCGCAATTTGTTTGTTCACCCGTGGTAGATGATCCTCCCTCCACCAAGTGGACAACCAGTACACGTGCCAAATTACCACGTGGGCTGCCTTTTTCGTACAGAAATGAGCTCCACCGTGTACCCGCACGGGTGTGGTTGGGAAAGAGACGGGAGTACGTGCGCCGTGCATGCACCTCTTCTCTTCGTGCAAGTTCCCCGCCTACGTGGGTGTGTGTGAGAGATACAAACCACGTTCGTGAGTTTTTTTGTTTTGGGGTGGGGGTGGGGTGGGGGTTGATTTCGTAAATTATTTGTGGGAATATGTGTCGATGATATCTCAAACAAAATTTTGCATGCAATGTGTGTGAAATGGAGGCCTATCCATATCATACATAGAGGGTCGGGCAATCCACGAGAAGAGAGGGAGGGGTCATAGCTATCGATAGAGTCGAAGAGAGGATCAAGTGGGTGGGTGCGAGATCGATGAAGAGAGCCATCGAAATTGTGTGTGTGTACAAGTCAAAGATATAGGGCGACTGGCCTACCGGAATGTTAGAGGGCACAAGTCAAGTTTGTGTGTGGTAGGGAGACATGACTAGAGCGCTCGATGTATCGGTGTGTGTGGGGGGGAGGGGGTGGTGGGAGGGGTAGGCAGCGGCCTAACTATAGAGGTAGAACGACTCGTATATGTGTTGAGAAGGAGACACCCAGCTATGTCTTGAGGGAGATCGGTCGACATCCATACATAACTGAAGGACGGGAAATATGATGGAGAGAGATAGAGGAGAGAGAGGGAGGGAGAGGGGTAGAGTGCTGGATGGGTGATGGAGTTGCTTCTCGAAGATGGTGGGAGCGGCCTACTAGACACACTGAGGGTGGAACCGCAATGTTATCAATAAGAGTGGGGATGTGTTTCTGTGTGTGCCTGTGCATGATAGATCTGTCAGGACGCATCCATGGATGATGACGGGGAACCATATGTTTGGTAAGAAAACCTAACTAGATCGGTAGATCAATTGTTGTTTGTCGGAGGAAGGGAGAGACACAACTAATGAGGTAGATCAATTGACATGTGGGTAAAAACGAGTTATAAGGACCTAGCTAGCTATATGGTATAACGAGAGATCAGTCGGTGTACGTCCATTTGTTAGAGGCTAATAAGGCCTAGGGAGAGAGATAGACAGAGAAAATGGAGCTAGGAGGTGGTGCGAGAGGCCCAACTACTAGCTAGATAGGGGGAGGAGTGTGCGGTTGTGAGAGAGCGATGAAAAGAGGGGCGAGAGTTTACACGTGTGTCTGACCGTATGAGAGACACGAGGTAAGGACACATAAAGGAGGAGATGGAAGGTGTGTTTGTATGTTGTAGGCAGGCATCGCTGGAGAGGTTTATCGATCGGTGTGTGTCGGAAAGGAGTTGTGGAGACTCTGGGAGAACGACCTAAAGAAAAAAATGAATGTGCCCGGTGGATAGGATGCCGAGGGAGGGGGAGGGCGAGGAGGGCGTGTGCATGCACGAGAGAAAGTTAGTGGTAGCTACAAAGGTTAGAGGATTGTGTGGGTGTAAGAGACTAACAAAGATCATAATTTGATATGAAAGCGGATTCATATATTTGAATAGGAGATCATAGTGTTTTAAACATTGCATGCATGAATGTAGCGGTGATACACGTGCTGTGCACATGTTATACCATAATGTGATAATGCATGGTGTTTGCAACTCACAGCTAAATGCCGAACAATCTAAACCATACTATACATCAAACAATCTCACATTTTATTTGAATTTCTGATAATGTGTGGCGTTTGCAGCTTACAACTAAATATCGAACAATCTAAACAATACTATATATCGAACATTCTCACATTTTATTTGAATTTGTGGTAATGTGTGGTGTTTGCAACTCACATCTAAATACTTGTAGGCGTATGGGACTGGGCACCATACATAATGTGATAAACACATTATACATATGAGACATGGTTTAGATTATGAAGATCTAGCTAGAGCTAGAAATGTAATGTGATTTGAAATCAAAATAAAGTGGATTCAAAAAATCTAGTTCGAGTTCATATAGTACACATAGTTCATATGTAACTCGAGACTAATCATGTGGTGTGCTGTGAAGATAATACACAAATGATGGTTTAACTTGACAATAATGATGATTGTAGATCTTATTAAAATAGAGAAACGAATTCAAATGCTTTGACTTCACAACAATCATTACTGTAGATCTTATTCATATAGAGAAACGAATTCAAATTTAGTTCATATTGAAGCGGTAGTATATACGTTTGGAATGCACTAAAACGTTCATTTGAGTAGTAGGTTGCATAACATGAATTCAAAGTTTTGAATGACATTTGTAGGGCGCATTGATTTGGTACAGTACACGTTAGGCTTGTCCGGAAATTTCAACCCGCGCCTTGTTAGCCCGAAATATTTAAGATATATCTTTGTCTCGTTGTGCTCCGACAACTACCTCCATCTCAACCCGCGCCTTGCTATTCCGAAATTACAAGCGCGCGAAAACTCCCACCTCCTGTGAAATCCCGACACGCGAAATGCCCGTGGTACCCCTGAACCGAAAGAACCGCCTCAAATCGGTGGGGGTACTTTCGTAACTTACCCCATATTTCGGACAAGCGCGTCTCTAAGCCATGGTTCCCCACTGCCATCCCATCCGCCCACCCATTCGTACACCGAGGCCGCGAAAACCCGCGATGAAACCCCACACCCTGCTCCATCCGCCACCCAGCCGGAGCCTCTTCCCCAACGATGTCCCCGACGTCCCTCATCCACCGTATCGGATGAGGATCCGTCATCGATCTCATCGTCTCGCCGGTTCAGCCACACCATCCTCCACCTCCAAGGAGTTGCCCCGATGTTCCCCTCGTCTTTCGCGCCACCTCCATTCCCACACTGCCGTGTTCAACTGCACCACCGGAAGAGCATCATCATCACCGTTTCCTCGGATGAAGCTGCGGCCTAATCGGCGCCACCAAAGAGGTTGTAAACTAATCGCCGCATTTTCTTCTTGATTCGATCTCACGGTGCTAACGGCGCTCGGTCCCGAGCCGACACGGCGCGGCTCCATCCACGGCGGCGTCGCTGGCCACTTCCTCCACGGCGTCACTCCCTCGACGGCGACGTCCACATCAGTAGGACCTGCTGCTGCTTTAGCTCTCGCTCGCGCTGCTGCTCTGCTCTTGCTCTCGGTCCCCTGCCTGGTCTGCTCTTGCTATTGCTCTTGCTTGCGCTGCTCTCTCTCTCTCTCTTGCTCTTGCTTGCGATGCTGCTCCGATTTAGCTACACTTCACTCCGATGCCGCCGGGGTAAAGGAAGAACCAGCCGTAGCGGGGAGGGGGGCTCGCCGGAGAGGTACCCCACTATCTATCTTAGGGTTCAGGATGGGGCGGTGGTCGCCGGCGGTGGCGGCGCGGGGATCGCCGGAGAAAAAGCTTGGCATGGGGGGGCCTAGAGGGATGGCCGGGGCGGTAGCGGACCGGCGGGGGGGAGTGTTTCGGGGGCGGCGCCCGGCGGGCGGGGGGGGGGCTGCTGTTTAGCCGGCTCAGGGGGGTGGAGGTTGAAGATGAACCACAGGCCCTTGATTTCGTATCCAACGGCTGCAAAATCGACTAACCAGAGACGAAAAAGTCAGTCGACCGACGTGTAGCCTCACCTTGCTAGTGCGTTCAGTTTCGACAGCAAAATTCAGTTTCGACAGCAAAATTCAGTTTCGACAGTTAAGTTCAGTTTCGACAGTTAAGTTCAGTTTTGACAGTTAAATTTAGTTTCGACAGTTAAGTTCAGAGATGAGCGGCTAATGTATTTTGCATCTAGCACTCTGTGGTTATGTATTTTACGTCATGTATTGGAGATGCTATTAGAATTCCACTCAGGATAACGTTTTTCGTTGTCTCTCTTGTCCTGCTTCAGCCTCAGCGTCGTACAACTCACCGGAGCTGCTCCAACGATGAAACTCTCCATCATAGCGGAGCAGTACCTCGGGCTCCATCTCCAGACACCTAAGATCTTCTTCCCCTCCTCCGACAGCCAAGTCAGTCGGAGCATCCTCACCGGCCAACCCAATCACGCTGAGATCGACATGGCTTCGCCAAAGAGGTTGTACACTTGTTGCATCTCTTTTTTACTCTACATGTTATATATATTGTCCACTGAGCACACAGATTTGTTCCTTTAGTGTCTCCTTGAAAGAAAAAACGTAGGAATTTTAATTTTCACTTGTCCTCCTTTTCAAATTCCTATTCATGAATCACAAGACTAAGAGATAGTAGCATAATGGCATTATAACCGTACATTTTCTTGTGGTTTGACTTAATCTCACCATGCTTCTTTGCATCCTGTGATCTTCCAATTGTTGTGAATTAAACACCCAGATTGGCAGAAATCCTGTGTTTTTAAATTCTCTATTTTGCACGTGCATTCCTATCATATTCCTGTCTATTTCCTATCCCTGCATTGTTGTAATCCTCCAATTCAAACGAACCCTTACAGAATTACTTCTCTTACAGATAGTTGTCAAAGAAAACCTTGCGTGGTTTGTCCTGCTCCTGCTGCGCCGTCGTCCACCCCAGCTCAGCTGCTCCAATGACAGAAGGGTCCAGCACAGCAGGGATCCGGCCTCCAGACTATCTTTCGCCGCCTCAGATCTTCTTCCCCACCGCTGGCAGCCATGAAAACTGCACTACCATCATCAACCGAGCAGATGACCTCGAGGACTACACGGGTCCGCAAGAGAGGTCACACTCTTTCGTGTCTACTTATGTTATGCATCGCTTAATATTACATGCTACTTTATCGTCCCGTTCACCGATTAGACTCTGAGTCAGCTCCAAACTAATGGTCAAACTTGAGTTTTTAAATGGTTGTGGGGTACATATCAGGGCCGCTATCAATAGTATCTATCTACTATCTGGTTAATCTCCGGTGTCTACTATGAGTTTCATGTTGGGTGGGAAACAAATAGTAAAGAAGCCATTATCTGTATTTTTTAACTGAAGCCATTATCTGCCTGATATTATTGGTTTTGGGTCTATCCACAGGTTGCTACCATCACTCTGGATTTCTGCATGCACTCCTTACATAATCTCTCTATGTTTTATTCCTATGCATGACAGTTATTGTAAACAATGGAACTGAACATGTAGAGCAAAAGAGACAAGCCTTGTGTGGCAATAAAATTTCATGCAGATGTCGCTCCATGGTAGGCGCAAAGGCAGCCCCCCTCCACGCATTTCGGATTGTAATCGAGAGGAAGATATCTGTTCTGAGGGGGATTCAGAAGGAGAAGACAACTCGTATTTACCCCCTGAGGTCTTCGCTCTAACTTGGCATGCTGATGTTGGTTATATCATGCATATGGTGTCTTGCATTGCTTACTTTATACATCAAATATGTCATCTGCTTAGTTTAGACATCCTTTGTGCGAATGCCATCTGTTTAGTTTATTCATCGTTTATGTGAATTATGCAACGCCATCTTGTTTAGCCAGGCATCATATATGTGAATTTTGCAATGCCATCCTGCTTAGCAAGTCATCTTATATGTAAATTATATCAGGCCATCCTTTTTTCATTACATATTACATTTGTCAACAATGTTATTACATTCAACTGCTCTTCGTGTGCATCAGCCATTTGACACGGTGATGGCAAATTCTGGAGTGAAAACAAGGTCTTCAGAGCAGACTATGCTATCTGACGAAGTGTATATCTCATTGGTTACGGATAGCTCCTCAGAGGAGGATTCAGAGACAGATGACCAGTCCTATCCCCCCCGAGGTGTATGCTCTAACTTGGCAGGGTTATGTTGTTCATATCATGCGTATGGTGTCTCGCATTGCTATGTCATTTGATTAGTTTAGACATGCTTTGTGTGAATGCCATCTGTTCAGTGTCTAATTACCATATATGTGAATCATGCATTGCCATCTTATTGCAAGACATTATATATGTGAATTATACTTTGCCATCTTGTTGCAAGACATTATATATCTGAATTATGCAATGTCATGCTGTTTAGCCAATCATCATGTATGTGAATTATATCATGCTATCATTTTTTGTATTACGTGTTCCATTTGGCGACAACGTTTGTATATTCAACTACTCTTCCTGTGCATCAGCCATTTGAAGCGGTGATGGAAGTATCTGGAATGAAAACAAGGTATTCAGAGCAGACAATGCTACCTGCTGAAGCACACATCTTGCTGGTTACAGAGAGCTCCTCAGAGGAGGATTCAGAGACTGATGACTAGTCCTATTTTCCCCCCTGAGGTCTATGCTCAAACTTGGTAGGGTTATATTACCCATGTCATGCATGTTGTCTTGCATTGCTTAGTTTTTACATCATATATGGATTGCCATCTGCTTACTTGCTTACTATATAAATCATATATTTGAATTATATCATGCCATCATGTTTACATAGTATATACACATCATCTATCTGAATTATAGCATGGCAACCCATTTAATAAAGACATCATATAGTTATATCATCTCATCCTGTTTAGTGTTTACAGTCATCATATTTTGAATTATGGCATTCTATCCGTGAATGTATGTGAATTATGGCATGCCAACCTATTTAATAAACACATTATATAGTTATGTCATGTCATCCTGTTTACATAGTCTCATATTTTGAACTATGTCTTTCCATCTTTTTTAGTTAGCCATCATAATGTGAAATTGTGTCATGCTATCCTGTTTAGTTAGCCATCATATATGTGAAATTGTGTCATGCTATCCTGTTTGGTTAGACAACATAAATATGAATTATTTAATGCCCTCTTTTATTCCCCACTATCCATTGCACCTGTCTATCATACAATGTATATACTTTCAATTACTTTTCTTGTTTATCAGCCATTTGAATTGGAGAGCGTGATGGCAGTATCTAAGGGAGTAACAACATGGTCTTCAGAAAAGATAGTGCTACCAGTTGATGCAGATAGAACCACGGTTGTACTTGCCCAAGGACCAGATCCACCACACATAACCCATACTCTCGTAGATTGTACCCCTACCCAGTTGGACAGAGAACCAGCTACACCCCTTCTAACCCCAACCCCGGCAGATAGTAACCTAGTTCCAGTTGACACAACACCGTCTCCACCACAGAGCACCCAAACACGAGTAGTTAGTAAGGGAACTGCAGTGCCCAAAGCACGAGGACCACCACTCCAAATCCCAACTCAACGCTTACAGGAGAAGAAGATTTGTTCTCACGTCAGGTTCTATAGCTATGGTTCATACTCCTTTGCTCTTGCATGACTATATTTACTCATACCAACTATTTTCAAATTTGAAGGATGGAATTGAAACTCCAATGGCGCAATAGGTATGTTTTAAACCTGTTTCTTTAACTGGTTTGCTCTTGTAACCTGCTCTATGTTGATTTCAGTTTCAATTGAATAAACAGTTATGTTCTCATGTCATGCACATTACAAGTGTTGTTATTGCTCTATAGTTACCCACACTTATATTCTGTCTATTTTTCTTTGTCTTGAACAAATATTATTTGAACTGTGTCTCTATCTTGATTTGGCAACAAAAACTAGAATGGTATAGACCATAAAGTGACCATGGTACATAGATATATGTTTGTTTCATGATGTTATCGTGTCCACTTTACTACTGAACTCATTTACCAAAATGAGTTTCATATACAACATGGTAAACATGTGATGTGTCTGCTTGTTTCTCTTTTAGAATGCGGACAAAATATTGCAGAACAGTACCGCGTTATCCAATGGTAAAGGAAGTAATGCAGATAAGGTTCAAGATAGTGAGACATCCCTGTTGGTCTCTAAGAAAGCTGATAAAAACTATCTTGACGATAGTGAGGGAACCCAAAAGTCCTGTCTTGATGTAGTGTTCGAGTTACTGGCCACTACTTCTGGCACAAGCTCTTCGAACTCGCTGCCTGAATCAGTTCGTCTTCTTGAGACTCAACTTCAAGTTGAAAGACATGGATCAGATGTGCTGCGACAGGAAGCTGAAGGACTGAGGACGTCCCTACAGAATTCAGATGCATATTTTCTGGTGCAACAACAAGCGCTGGAGGATTTAAGCGCCAAACAAGAGAAAGTTAATAAGCTTGCTAAGCATCTTGCCAGCATTATGGGTACCCAGGATATTGTTTCTTGAGATCTTCTGAAGTGGTTTCAGTTCTGGATTTGTTTTGCTGCGGCGTTTATTTGCGCTGGTCGCCAACTTTGACAACCAGTGTATATGATATGCTGCTTTGTTCCCTATATTTGCACTGGTGGAGAACTTTGATGCCCAGTGGATGTAATATGTGTAATAGCCGTGATAGCCTAGCATTAGTTGCTTGCTTATTTATTTCCTTGTTGTCTTGTTTATTTGTTTGCTTGTAGTCATTGCAGTTCTTTTTCCACGGTTAGCTAGTGGCTACAATAACCTATTTTTTTAAAACTAGGCCACAATAACCATGGGCTAATATTTACTGTAGTGACACTTGGCCTCCTACTGGCCGTAGAAACAGTGGGCCTTCTACGGGCCGTAGAAATAATGGGCCTTCTACGGGCCGAAGAAACAATGGGCCTTCTGCGGGCCGTATTATCAATGGGCCTTATACGGGCCGTATAATCGATTGGCCAAACATGGGCCAAACAGACCACATTATGGTCGAAAACGGGCTAGAGTTGGGAATCGTCCGTTCATGGGCCGACCATAATGGGCCATCATTAATAGGCCGTATTTGATGATGCTATGAAATCGGCCCAACGTATTAACGGACCACAAACGGGCCGACTGTAACCACGGGCTGAATTTGGCCCACAAGCAGAAAAAGACAGTAACGGGCCGTAAGTAAACGAATGCTAGAAATGAGCCCAAGAATAAATGGGCTCTGAGAAGCCCGAAAGATAACATGGGCTGGAAACGGCCCAATGGAATAACGGGCCGTTAATGGGTATAAAGTGATACATTGTTCATTACGGGCCAGTTTCACCACGGGCCGTTAATGGGTGTAAAGTGATACACTGTTCATTACGGCCCAGTTTTACCACGGGCCTTAGTAGGCCAAGAGTTACATAGGGCCTCATATGGGCCGAAAGACGTCATGGGCCATACATGGGCCAGAAGTGAAAACGGGCTGGAATCATATTGGATGGCCCAGATGACGCTACTGGGCCTAATTTGGATAGGGTGTAACGGGCCTTGGGTTAGCGGGCTGTAAATGGGCTATATTCGAACAAGCCGTTAACAGGCTTTCCATGGGCCGGCTCGCCAGCTTTTGACCAAGTCAAACGGGCCGGCCTTTTCACAGGAATGGGCCACTGTTGGGCCGTGCCACGTGTCGACGTATCATAGGCACCTTCCGTCCAATGAGTGGTTGACATCTGTCCCAACGATGAGCCGACACGTGTTTCCTCCAGCCAATGATGATTTTACATGTGGAAAATCCCCTTTGGTCGGGGTTGTTAACGGGTTATCGGATCCAAAACCCGAGACGATAGCTTAACGACGTTCCGTTACGGTGGATGCCATGTGTCGGTCACCCTTGACGAAAGCACTTCTGTGCCACGCGATTTATCGTCATGGAAGTGGACACTTCCATGATGATAATTTTGGTAATGTCATGGAACACTTCTACGATAGCACATGTATGACTATTTTGATTCTGTCATAAATTTGTCATGGATGTACATGCATGACAAAAAAAGCGACCTACTATGACAAACACGTATCATCATGGAAGTGTATTTTTTTGTAGTGGCACACGGTGGGTCCCCCTGATGTGTTCTCAATGCCAATAATTATTAAATATTCTGGAAAAAATCATATTTCATTTTCAGGGCATTTGGAGAACTTTTATTTTCGAGCTATTTTTTAATGCGAGGATAATTCAGAAAACAGACAGAAAATACTCTTTTTGCTTTATTTAATATAAATAACAGAAAGTAAAAGGAGGGTACAGAAAGTTGTGCTTTCTAACTTCATCCATCTCATGCTCATCAAAAGGAATCCACTAACAAGGTTGATCAAGTCTTGTTAACAAACTCATTCCGAATTGCATGAAACCGGAGAAATTTCGAATAACACTAGGTTACCTCAACTGGGATATGCACATCCCCAACAATAAGAATATCATATTTCTTCTTGACAGTGGGAAGAGGAAATTCAAAACCTCCAATAGTGATTGTTGAAATTTTTCCAATATAATTGATACTGTGGACTTGACGTTGTTTCCTCGAAAAGTGTACCGTATGCTCATTACCATTAACATGAAAAGTGACATTGCCTTTGTTGCAATCAATAACAGCCCCTGCAGTATTCAAAAAGGGTCTACCAAGGATAATCGTCATACTATCGTCCTTGGTAATATCAAGAATAACAAAGTTCGTTAAAATAGTAACGTTTGCAACCACAACAGGCACATCCTCACAAATA
>NC_053028.1:214430056-214450705 GCF_003073215.2 Triticum urartu | reverse complement strand
GGATCTGTTTTCTGCGCGAAAACGAATCCGACCCGAGTTCATCTTTTTTATGAACAGGATTTCGGACATCCCTTTTGAAGGAAGTTTTGTATGGGGTATTGTGTTTTGTTCCCGAACACATCCCACTAACTATAAGATCTTTTGAACATGATGTTCAACATCATGCTGGTGTCAAACCAGTCCGGCAATATTACTCCACGGCTGCCGACCTGCGCTAGACACGGCGTCACTTTGTTGAGCCGAGCTCAACTTCTTTGGATCATCATCTCGGCAAGCCGAACAAGAGCCCGGCATCGCGAAGGATAAAGCATCACCAACATCGCCGCCCCATGGATTACACGGAGCGGGCATACCGGCAAGCCAAACAAGAGCCCGGCATCGCGAAGGATAAATCATCACCAACATCGCCGCCCCATGGATTACACGGAGCGGGCATACCGGCATCGCCGCACGGTCGCTTCATCAAGCCGGCATCGAACACGTCACGACCTGCATCGACAGGGCCGCACTATTGCTTCTTCAAGCTGGTGTCCATCACGCCGACCTACTTTGGCTCATCGGCTGACATCGAGGCTTCGACATCTCGGCTGGACCGGGGGCTTCGCCATCTCTTCATCAACCTACTCCGGACACTTCGGCGTCACTAGCCGACCAGCTCCGTCACGTTAGCTGGGCCGAGGGCTTTGCCTCGGCGAGTCAACCTTTATCAGCATTGTCATGCCGTCGTTTTATTGCCCATCAGGCAATGGGTGTGCGGAGCGGGTCCCAATTTTAGGAATCACCTTCCTTCGGATTGCTACAACAAATAAACCAGGTGCTATTTATCCCAGTATTTTTTGCTTGTTTGGGTTCATTTTTCCCAAGGAATTATTACTCTGGTTTGTCCGTCATATGTACATAGGTCTATCAAATGGTGGCTGCATTAACGACAGTCGCATGGTGGTTCGGTCAGTTTCTGTACATAGTCCGGCGAACGCCGCACTCGGAGCTCGGACCGACCTGCGAATTCAGGCTTGGCCACGCCTTTACCGCATCACGCCGACGCCCTGCATCGACTTGACTTCGGCGCCAGGCCATATTTCTTTTATTACTCACTTTGCATAAATTATTTATTATGCAATGATTTTTTTTAATTATCATTATTACTATTATCTCCGGTTTGCACTATTTTTTGTGCACAGGAAAATGATCCGGGGACTTCGGCGTCACTCTGCCGGTCTGCATTGATCGTGCTATGTCACCACTTCGGCGTGTCAAGCTCTCCGCTCCGCCACCTCGGGACCGGCTTGAGGGATGGAACCTTGCCCCGCATCAAGCTCGGACCGCGTCATCAATACCGAGCACATTAACCAGCTAAGTCGCTTTCATGCTCAAAGCTTTAATTTCTAATTTGTGTTCGGTTCGACCAAGCATTATACTTTTTTGGAAAAAAGTTGCTTGTAAAAATTTTCCTTGTCCAGACTTTGTTTGTGACGCATAAATTCAAATACCCCGTTCACTTGGGGGCTTCCTTTATGAAGCTTTTCCTGTTGCATATGATTATACTTGTACGGCTTCGTTCCTTGTTCGTGTATTACGCCACAATATGCACCACATTGACTTAAGCGATTTGCAAGCTGGGTTGCCTTGCTCCTGTGTTTACCCCTACGTTCCCAATTGTTTGGCTAGGGAGTAAAGGGAGCACCTCTGCGATTGTCACGATCGGGTCGCCCGAGCCGGACCTCAGACTGGGTGAAGCCGAAAGCTAGCGCTCTTATAGTTATTCAATGATGGTCGGCACACAACGGAACTCATGAGTACAAAAAATCTATTGCACAAGTCTCATAATAACAATGAGCACCGAAGAAAGGTATCGGTGGGGGTACTATTTTCTTTGAAGATGCTTCTTACACTTCACGGTAATATAGCATAAGTTCCCTGAGCGCGCTTTGTCTGTTACAGCCTTATGGCCTGATTGCCTGGTTATTGGAAACACCATCGATATTCTCGACCGATGGAGTACATAACACTTTTTCGGTCCTTAACCGAAGAGGGAGAAGCCGACGGTCGGTTAAGACGCGTTTAAAGTTCGGTTGAACATAGATATGATATAAGTACTTCGGTACATGCAATCATTCTTCTACCCAAGTCACTTGGGGGCTCTTAAGTTTATTTGAGCCATTTTATAATAAGTGTTCTTCTTCTTAGTCGTTGCAAAGTTTTATTATTATTTATCACTCCTTTTTTCGACATGAGTGTGCGGTCACTAGCCGGGGAGCCTAATTTCTCTCTCAAAGCCGCTAGAGTTTAGTTTGCTAAACTGGCCTGATGAGAAGTACTCCGACCTCGAGATAGGAGGTTGAAGCCGTAGGCTGACCCGCTCGAAGTCTTGAGATAGGATGTATCATGTTAAAGCACGACAGAAGCACTTCTTTTTTCTAAGACCAACTTTCGGATTGGCACCGAACACTTGATATTATTCGGACGTCATGTTTTTACTGACGTTTCTTGGTTTTCCAAGCATTTTGGCACTTTTAAACTATTTGTGCTTTTCCAGCATTAGTCTCGCAGTGCAACGCCGGACACCTTTAGGGATTCGGCAAAAACATTCTCAGATATTGCTATATATGCATCGGTTCCGAATTGTGTCTTCGGTCAATAGTTGGGTTGCCCGGCTCCTGCACTTGCTTCCTACGTTCTGTTTTATTTGGCTAGGCGTGCAAAGGGAGAACCACTGCGATTGTGCTTCCAGCTCACATGGTTAAGCACCTTAGTGGAGAAAGCCGAAAACTGACTGTCACAATAAGCGTAAACTGGTCAGCGATCCGATGACTATGATGGGCCATTCATAACATTGGCCGAAGTGTTTACGGCTTGACCTCGACTGTCGCCGAACACTACTGGGGGCTATTAACTGGCCTCCCAAACTAAATCCTCGATATTTTGTTGTTACATTTGAGTTGAGGTTTCATGATCATGCTTAGCATGACAACCCAAAGAAAGGAACCAATAGCGGGACTATTTTCTTTGGAATACATTTCTTCTGTTAAACAATAATATAACATATCTCTCTGCGTACCTTTTTTTATAAAACCATGTGGCCAGATTGCCTTGTTTGTCGTAAATCTTTGCCCTCATAAAGGCTTTATAAAGTAGGGCAAACACTCCTCGGCTACTGGCCGAGGAGGTGGAAGCCGATGGTCAGTCAACAAAGTTTTGTACAATGCGGATCCGAGCATTAATGTCGTAAAGTACTTGGATACATAGAGTCATTACACATAATTTATGGATATTGATCCTTAATTCGGCCACCCGTGCCCGCATTCGGGGGCTACTGGGCTTCGGGCTTATTATTTACAAATATTAAAGGGGCACATCGATCCCCTGATCTGGTGTTGCCACCCGACCAGTGTCTCGGGGGCTACAGGATTTCTTGTCCAATGCAGAAAATTTTATGTGCAATATAGTTTCCGAGGAGATTTTGATCCTCAGGTTGGTCGGCCGCACCCAACCTGAGTCTTGAGGACTGAGCACGCCACTTTTGTGTCCCGAAGTATTCTGCCGAGCTAGGACTTGATCCTCAGGCCGATTTTGCAAATCAACCTGAGTCTCAGCGGCTACTGGGATCAGTGGTCTTATGTCATCCTTCATGTGCATCTCGGGTTTTAGACCGATACACACCTTGAGGGCTACTGGCTATATATCTCGGCAGAGAATAAATTGCACCAATAAAAAATATTGACAAAAAATCGGCCCATAGTCGGGGTGGTACACCACCTCAGAAGAAGTCCAGCATAAAGCTCGAGCGCTAGTGGCTGGCTCCATAGAGGGCATTTCCGGCATTAAGCTCGGCTAAACTCCTTCAACTTTTCTGAACCAAGGTGATATGACACCTCGGATATAGTCCGACATTGGAGCCTGGACACAGTCCGGCGTTGGAGCTCGGATATATTTCGGCGTTGGAGCTCGGATATACAGTCCGGCATTGGAGCTCGGATACATAGTCCGGCGTTGGAGCTCGGATACATTCCGGCGCTAGAGCTGGGAAGCGGTCCGGCGTTGGTGCTCGGCTGCAAAAGATACCTTGAATGCAGTCCGGCGTTGGAGCTCGGACGCAAGAGGACCCTGCCTCCCAGGAACAACTTCAAACTCGCGGTGTGGCATAAAAATAAACAAGGCATTGATAAAGGCCGGAAACTTAAAGGGGCTCCTCGGATACCCGATGTGTAAACTCGTCGAATGCATTTCGGCGATCCTCAAGATCGAAGATAAAGAAGATTTGTTGAACCAGTTTTCAAGACCTGCAACTGAAAGTGCAACTATCCCTAGGTGGTTTTGGTAATTCATAACAACATATAGCTCATTAAGCTAATGCTATTCCAAGATGATTATTTCAGGAAAGCTCAATGATTGGCATGGCATGGATGTGAAAGTGGAACCCTCAAAATGCTAAGGACAAAGGATTGGCTCAAGCTCAAAAGCTCAAGACTCTTCATTTTATATTTTAGTGATCCAAGATCACATTGAGTCTTTAGGAAAAGCCAATACTATCAAGGAGGGATGAGGTGTTGCTTAATGAGCCTCTTGCTTCATGTGCTTAGTGATATGCTCCAAAACCCTCAACTACTTTCCCATATCCAAATATGACCTAAACCCTAAGACAAACTCGGTCCGACCGATTCTTCCTATCCGGCGCCACCGAGTTTCACTTGTCATAAGCCACTGCCAAACCCTAGCAATTCGGTTCTACCGATAGGGATCTCGATCTCACCGAGATGGGATTGCAAACTCTCTGTTTCCCTTTCGTAACTTTTCGGTCTCACCGAAAAGAGCAAATCGGTCCCACCGAGATTGCAATGTAAATTCAGTGTTTCCTTTTTGTAACTTTTCGGTCTCAAGGAAAGAGCAAATCGGTCCCACCGAGTTTTCCTGACCAACTCTCTGGTTAGCTAATTACCAAATTCGGTCTCACCGAGTTTGTGTAATCAGTCTCACCGAGATTACGTTATGCCCAAACCCTAACCATATCGGTCCTACCGATTTGCATGTCAGTCCCACCAAAAATCTCTAACGGTCACTAGGTTTACATTTTCGGTCTGACCGAGTTTGTTGATTCGGTCCCACCGAGATTGGAAAACTGTGTGTAACGGTTGGATTTTATGTGGAGGCTATATATACCCCTCCACCTCCTCTTCATTCATGGAGAGAGCCATCAGAACACATACACAATTCCAACTGATATGTTCTGAGAAAGAACCACCTACTCATGTGTTGAGACCAAGATATTCCATTCCTACCATATGAATCTTGATCTCTAGCCTTCCCAAGTTGCTTTCCACTCAAATCTTCTTTCCACAAAATCCAAATCCTATGAGAGAGAGTTGAGTGTTGGGGAGACTATCATTTGAAGCACAAGAGCAAGGAGTTCATTACCTACACACCATTTGTTACTTCTTGGAGAGTGGTGTCTCCTAGATTGGCTAGGTGTTACTTGGGAGCCTCCGACAAGATTGTGGAGTTGAACCAAGGAGTTTGTAAGGGCAAGGAGATCGCCTACTTCATGAAGATCTACCGCTAGTGAGGCAAGTCCTTCGTGGGCGATGGCCATGGTGGGATAGACAAGGTTGCTTCTTCGTGGACCCTTTGTGGGTGGTTGCTTCTTCATGGACCCTTTGTGGGTGGAGCCCTCCGTGGACTCGCGCAACCGTTACCCTTTGTGGGTGGAGGCCTCCGTGGACTCGCGCAACCGTTACCCTTCTTGGGTTGAAGTCTCCATCAACGTGGATGTAGGATAGCACCACCTATCCGAACCACGGGAAGAACATCCGTGTCTCCAATTGCGTTTGAATTCTCCAAACCCTTCCCTTTACATTCTTGCAAGTTGCATGCTTTACTTTCCGCTGCCAATATACTCTTTGCATGCTTGCTTGAATTGTGTGATGATTGCTTGACTTGTCCTACAATAGCTAAAATCTGCCAAGAACTAAAATTGGGAAAAGGTTAAGTTTTTATTTGGTCAAGTAGTCTAATCACCCCCCCTCTAGACATACTTTCGATCCTAGAAGTGGTATCAGAGCCTTGGTCTCCATTTGCTTTGATCTCCATAGCTTTTGGTGGTCATAGCCTTGGTTTCACAACCTAGGAGAGTATGGCGTCTAGCGAGGGAAATTATCACCGTAGAGGTCCTTACTTTGATGGTACTAATTTTGCTAGTTGGAAGCATAAAATGAAAATGCATATTCTTGGACATAACCCTGCCGTTTGGGCTATTGTGTGTGTTGGTTTGCAAGGTGTCTTCTTTGATGGGAAAGAACCAAACCGTGAAGCTACCGCGGATGAGTTGAAGATGTTGCAATACAATGCTCAAGCTTGTGATATTCTCTTCAACGGATTGTGCCCCGAAGAATTCAACAAAATCAGCCGTCTTGAGAATGCAAAGGAAATTTGGGACACTTTGATTGATATGCACGAAGGTATCGACTCCGTCAAGGAATCCAAGTTGGATGTGCTTCAAAGTCAACTTGACAAGTTCAAAATGAAGGATGGTGAAGGTGTCGCTGAAATGTACTCTAGGCTTGCTCTCATCACAAATGAGATTGCCGGTTAGGAAGTGAAGAGATGACCGATAGATTCATCATCAAGAAGATTCTAAGAGCCTTGGATGGAAAATATGATACCGTGTGCACATTGATCCAAATGATGCCCAATTACAAAGATCTCAAGCGAACGAAGGTGATTGGAAGAATTGTTGCTCATGAGATATCACTTAAGGATAAAGAGGAACTTCACAATAAGTCAAGTGGTGCCTATAAAGCCTCATGTGAAGCCCCCACATCATCAAGTGAGAAACAAGACTTCAATTAAGAATTGAGCTTAATGGTGAAGAACTTAAACAAGTTCTACAAGAGTAGAAGCAAAGATAGAAGCTTTAGGTCAAGGTCCTACAATGACAAAAGATTTTCTAGTCGAGAGCGAAACTGCTACAGCTGTGGAAGACCCGAACACTATTCCAATGAGTGTACGGATCCCTACAAGAGAAGAGAAGATTCTCCAAAAAGAAGAAGCAAAGAATCACCATCAAGAGAGAGAAGGAGTAGAGATGATCGTTATGAACGAAGATACTCACGGAGAAGCAAGGATTCGGAAAGGAAGGAAAAATCATCAAGGAGCTACACAAAACGAAGACATCAAGCTCATGTTGGTGAATGGGTATCCGGCTCCGACTCCGACAGCCACTCCGAGAGAAGTTATTACTCCGGCTCCGAAGATACTCAAGATGAAGGTGTTGCCGGTCTAGCACTTGTGTCAACCAACTCCTACGACATATTTGACTCACCAAATGAAGGAATTGGAAGATGCTTCATGGCCAAAGGTCCTAAGGTAACACACCCCGAGTATGTTGATTTCAATAGTGATGAAGATGACTTGTTAGGTGATGATTTTCTTGTTGACAACTCTAGTGATAAATACTATGATGAAACGTCAATTAATCATGCTAATAAAGATAAAACGAATGACAATGATAAGGAGAAGATTGAGTCTCTAACTAAAGAACTAAACACTCTTAAGTTAGATCATGAAACTATCTTCGAAGATCATCGAGAACTTTTAAGAGCTCATGAGAAATTACGCTTTGAAAAGCTCAATCTTGAGCAAGAGCATGAGTTCTTAAAAGCAATCAATGATGATCTCGGCAAGAAAAGTTCTTCTTACATTGCCAAGCGTTTACTCTTATCCACTTACATGCCTCAAGTCAAGTCTAGTAACAAGAACAAGAAAGATTCTTTCTCTAGCAGTAACAATGATCATGCTAAATCCAATATTGTTGCTTCTAGTAGTTCTCTTGATTCCACTAATGATTCTCTCAGCCAAGTTACACTTGAGCAAGAAAATAGCTTATTGAAGGGAATTATAGAGAAAGGAGTGTACAAAAGCCTTGCCGGGAGCAAGCAATTCGAGGAAATTGTGCGCAAGCAAGGAATGCACCGGAAGAATCAAGGTGTTGGTTTTGAACGAAAGTTCAACGCCAATGGAGTTGAGTGGGAAGAAGATCAATACCCCAAGACAAAGTTTGTTCCTCAACAAGAGAAGTATGATACTTCTTTCAAAGGGACACAAGCTCAAGATGATCTTCCACCACAAGACTACAAGCAAAAAGGCAAGGACAAGCTTCAAGAGGAAATTGATGCATTTGAAGAAGCTCCTAAGACCTTAGTCAAGTGGATTCCCAAGACTACTTCAGGTTCCACTTCATCAAGTATGACTACAACTCCAAGGATTCCCATCAAGATGATGTGGATCCAAAATAAGAAGAACTAGAGAGTTCTTGAGGGTGACTCCGCCAACATACTTCACTCTTATCATTTTGGCAAGAACAAGTGCAATCAACTTCCACATCTTGCACTAGTTCAAGGAGTCACAAACCCTCTTGTTGGTAAGACAAGGGACAAGGTAACCTAAAGTTTTCATGGACATCATTTTGTGTGTGCATCGCTCTATGTCTATGGATATCCTTGTTTGTTCCTTGTGGGACTAACCCATGTAGGTATTGAAAGTGCAATTCACTCAAATGGATAGCTCCAAGTGATCTACATCAACATTGAGCATCCACATCTTCAACATCTACATGAAGTCATCATCGACAAAACCCGAGGTTAGTTCTTCCCTCAAAGGGGGGATATCACATCTAGGGGGAGCTTTACTCTAAGACTTGAGCTAAAGCAACTCTAAAGATGTGAACACAACAATGCTTTATGTAAAAGTGGTAACCCCACTTGAGCTTAAACGATGAGTATGACCTATGATCAAGTGTTCTCACTTGACTCCTAAGTCAATATACTCATATATAGATGACCTTGTCATCGCAAATTGCTTGATAGATGCTAGAATTGGTTGTACATGCCTTGTCACATATTTCATTTGCCATCTTATTGTGTGAGCATGCTGGTTGCATATTTTACTCATTCGAGGACATCCACTTGTTGTTTTGATTGTTTGGTTTTATTTCCTTTTGCCAAGTGGATGGACAAGAGTGCCTAAGAACCTCCTCTAGCTATCTATGCTTTTCTCGTCTCAAACTCTATTCATGCTACATCACAAAATTTGATCAAGTCAGATTCGAACCACTCTGTGTGAGGAGCGCTCGGAGTTCCCGATTCGTCATAGACTTAAACTTCCAAAACCTCTTTATGATTCTCGGTCTGACCGATACCCCACTTTCGGTCCTACCGAGATCATTAAGTTGATCTAGGTTTTCGATCTCGGTGCAACCGATTTGAACCTTTCGGTCACACCGAGTTTCAGTAACTGCTTGCAGTTATGAATCTCGGTGCCACCGAGTTGTTCCACTCGGTCACACCGACAGGGTCGGGCTATATATAGTCACGGGCAAAAATTTGGAAATTTCTCCGAACCCCTTTGCCCGCGCGATAGCCTGCTCTGCCAACTTGGTCTCCTGATCGTCTCCTCGTCGCCAGCCGCCTCCAGTCGCTGGTCTCCATCGCCGTCAACGGAATTCTACCCCACCGTTGCCGCCGTAGCGAGTCTCCGCCGAACTAGGGTATGGACTCGATCTTTGTGCTATTCTCCAATCTGATTCTTAGCACATTGTGATCATCATGATTCTTGCCAGGATTGAAACACTCCTATCCAGTCAATGCGCTCATAGATTAGGTTTGATTCGAAAAATTTTAGGGTTAGGTTTCCGCCGAAACCATCTCGGACCCACCGAGTTGAAAAACTCGGTCCCACCGATTTGGGTTATGCCATTGCACAAGTGAGACTCGGTCTGACCGAGAATTACTTATCGGTGTGACCAATTTTGGAACTTTGTGAAACCCTAGCAGTCTCGGTGCCACCGAACTGTGACTCGGTCTGACCGAGTTCACTAGTTTAGGTGCCAAAACTGCTTCGGTATCACTGAGTTTAAAAATCGGTAGATCCGAGATGATTTCAGTGGGAAACTAAAACTAAGTTTTTGGATCATTCTTTTGCAAAAATCTCTGCATTTTGTGATGCTCATCTATTCTACCTCATCTATAAACTGTTCACAGGGTCAGCAGTCAGCTTGTTCATCATGTCAGACCAGAGTGACAGCCAGAATGTGTCAGAACAACAAGTGCACCTGAGTGAGGGCACTAGTCCCTCCAGCTCTTCAGATGATGGCAGCAGAAGTACCCCAAGCAATTTGCCAAAAGCTGCCACTAGACAGAGGAAGAAGAGAACTTCAGATTCTGAAGATGAAGATTATGTGGCAGAGGAAGAGGCCACATCAAAGAGAGTTGAGCCAGCACAGGGCACAAAGCCAGGCTTAAAGATCAAAAGGCCAGCAGGCAGGCAGCCTATGTCAAAGGCTAGAGCTTCAACTAAAAAGCCTGCACCCAAAGAGCCAGTTGCTGCTGAAGGCAAGAAAAGGAAGGGAAGGGTCAAGAAGACCGTAGCCAGAGTGCTTGGAAAGGCTTCCATCATGGAAGAGGAAGAGGAAGAAGAGGTTGCTGCACCAGCACCTAAGGCACCTAAGCTTATGGGTGATGCTATCAGGACAGGGGCTGCTGCATCTAAGCCCAAAGAAGCACCCAAAGCTGCCTCCAAGCCCAAGTCTGCACCAAAGAGGAATACAAGGAGCATACCTGCTGCTGAGAAGAACAAGGCCCCAGTGCCTGAAGTGCTGCAGAAGAAGATGATGAAGAGCAAGTCTGAGAAACTCAAGCCCAAGATCCCAGACCACAATGATGCTCATCCTGTGGCTGAGGACATGAAGCTCAGGAGAGACTCAGGGCTGAGGAAGTGGAGAGAAGCAGATCCGTATGCTTCAAGGAGAAGGACTGCTGTGGATTACAGATTTCACACCAAGGAACAGCAGGACTTCTATGAGACAGTGCTGCTTGATAAGAAGCCAATAGTCTGTGATATGAGATGGGTTGATTGGGAGTACATGAAGGAAAATGAGGAACACTACCCTGGAGTGTATGACAGCTTTAGTGCGTGTGGAGTTGCAGACTTTGTTGGGCAGAAGCTCACAAAGTGGAACGAGGAGCTAATCATGCAGTTCTACTCCACAGCACACTTCTACCCAGATGGAAGGATCACATGGATGTCTGAAGGTACGAGGTACCAATCAACTGTTGAGGAATGGGCAAAGTTGATCAATGCCCCAGAGGAGCAAGCAGATGACTTGGACATTATGCAAGAAGAAGATGGACCACAACTCTATGTCCAATTGTACAAGGAAATTCCAAACTGAAGCACTTGATACTTTCAAGTTTGGGTCTGTGCACTATCTTCTGTCAGGGCTGCCAATATAATTGGATCCTTGAGGCACACCTTGTTGCCCAAGTCTGGAGATCACAAGATGATCAGAGGCCATGCAATCAATTTGCTTCATGTATTTGATGTACCTCAGAAATTCAAGGTCATGAGCCTCATAGTAGAGACATCAAGAGGACTGCAGCAGATCAGAAGAGGAGCTGTGGATATGCCCCACAGATTCAGGAGCTCATCAACCAAGATGGGCACGGGCATATACTTATTGGACAAGGAACACTTGCCCATCCGTCCAGATTTTGAGGATAATCAAGTTGTCATGACTGAGAATGAACCATCATCTGCACAAGCACAAGCAAAGAAGGAGAAGGCAAGGAAGGAGAAAGCTGCCAAGATGCCAACTCAAGAGGAGGCATCTGAATATTTCTTGAAAACAAACAAGAGCAGCTTGGTTACCTAATTGCATCCACCCTGCGGATTGAGAAAGGACTAGCCACCCTAACTCAGAACCAGGCAAGCCTAGAGAGAATCATGGAACAAAAGTTCTATGACTTGGATGTCAAGGTGACAGAGATTCAGACTGCAGTGGAGCAGCTCCAGGATGACATGCAGGAGAGGAGAGGCAGGACTACAACTGATGCCTTTGCCAGAGTGCCACGAGGTCCGAGGTCGTCTGCAGTGCCAGTTGCTGACACCAGAGCCACCACTTCTGCACCAGCTACAGCCTCAGTTCCACCAGCTCCAGCATCTACTTCAGCTCCAACTCCAGCGTCTACTTCAGCGTCTACAGAAGCCTTCGTCCTTGGAGTGATCCGGACTCCACCACCACCTGAAGATCAAGCCTGAGCGTCGATCTAGCACTATGCATTTTCTAGGAACTTTTTGGTAACTTGTTGCCAAAGGGGGAGAAATGTATAGATCATAGGCTTCGAGAGAGAGAGTGTTGCTTTTTTCTCTCTTGCTTTATTTGGTGGTTTTTCGAACTTTGTTTGCTTTTGAGTGCTTGAGATACTATGTCATTGCTCGTGAGACATTGATGATCATGTGTTTGATTCATAAGCTACACTTAATGCTTGCTTAATGCTATTATCTTATCTATCTTATGTGATCATTCACTATTCTTGGTGATGAGTGCATGTATTTCATTCTTATCATTTTAAGCGCTCCACCAAGATGTATGTGACATGGAAGAGTAACCCATAACTCTAACTCCTTGTGCATTTGCAGTCCAAAGCAAATTTTTAAATATGCACAAATTTAGGGGGAGCTCTTACTTGTCACATACTTCTCAAAGCGACGATATATTTCATGCTTATTATCATTTGTCGAAGCTTTGATCTATATGTTGTCATCAATTACCAAAAAGGGGGAGATTGAAAGTGCAACTATCCCTAGGTGGTTTTGGTAATTCATAACAACATATAGCTCATTGAGCTAATGCTATTCCAAGATGATTATTTCAGGAAAGCTCAATGATTGGCATGGCATGGATGTGAAAGTGGAACCCTCAAAATGCTAAGGACAAAGGATTGGCTCAAGCTCAAAAGCTCAAGACTCTTCATTTTATATTTTAGTGATCCAAGATCACATTGAGTCTTTAGGAAAAGCCAATACTATCAAGGAGGGATGAGGTGTTGCTTAATGAGCCTCTTGCTTCATGTGCTTAGTGATATGCTCCAAAACCCTCAACTACTTTCCCATATCCAAATATGACCTAAACCCTAAGACAAACTCGGTCCGACCGATTCTTCCTATCCGGCGCCACCGAGTTTCACTTGTCATAAGCCACTGCCAAACCCTAGCAATTCGGTTCTACCGATAGGGATCTCGATCTCACCGAGATGGGATTGCAAACTCTCTGTTTCCCTTTCGTAACTTTTCGGTCTCACCGAAAAGAGCAAATCGGTCCCACCGAGATTGCAATGTAAATTCAGTGTTTCCTTTTTGTAACTTTTCGGTCTCAAGGAAAGAGCAAATCGGTCCCACCGAGTTTTCCTGACCAACTCTCTGGTTAGCTAATTACCAAATTCGGTCTCACCGAGTTTGTGTAATCAGTCTCACCGAGATTACGTTATGCCCAAACCCTAACCATATCGGTCCTACCGATTTGCATGTCAGTCCCACCAAAAATCTCTAACGGTCACTAGGTTTACATTTTCGGTCTGACCGAGTTTGTTGATTCGGTCCCACCGAGATTGGAAAACTGTGTGTAACGGTTGGATTTTATGTGGAGGCTATATATACCCCTCCACCTCCTCTTCATTCATGGAGAGAGCCATCAGAACACATACACAATTCCAACTGATATGTTCTGAGAAAGAACCACCTACTCATGTGTTGAGACCAAGATATTCCATTCCTACCATATGAATCTTGATCTCTAGCCTTCCCAAGTTGCTTTCCACTCAAATCTTCTTTCCACAAAATCCAAATCCTATGAGAGAGAGTTGAGTGTTGGGGAGACTATCATTTGAAGCACAAGAGCAAGGAGTTCATTACCTACACACCATTTGTTACTTCTTGGAGAGTGGTGTCTCCTAGATTGGCTAGGTGTTACTTGGGAGCCTCCGACAAGATTGTGGAGTTGAACCAAGGAGTTTGTAAGGGCAAGGAGATCGCCTACTTCATGAAGATCTACCGCTAGTGAGGCAAGTCCTTCGTGGGCGATGGCCATGGTGGGATAGACAAGGTTGCTTCTTCGTGAACCCTTTGTGGGTGGTTGCTTCTTCATGGACCCTTTGTGGGTGGAGCCCTCCGTGGACTCGCGCAACCGTTACCCTTTGTGGGTGGAGGCCTCCGTGGACTCGCGCAACCGTTACCCTTCTTGGGTTGAAGTCTCCATCAACGTGGATGTAGGGTAGCACCACCTATCCGAACCACGGGAAAAACATCTGTGTCTCCAATTGCGTTTGAATTCTCCAAACCCTTCCCTTTACATTCTTGCAAGTTGCATGCTTTACTTTCCGCTGCCAATATACTCTTTGCCAAGAACTAAAATTGGGAAAAGGTTAAGTTTTTATTTGGTCAAGTAGTCTAATCACCCCCCCTCTAGACATACTTTCGATCCTACAGCAACCGAAGACGAAGAACAGTTCGGAAGAATCAAGGAGCGTCCCTAACTTGAAGACCGGTTCAGGGGGCTACTGACGGTGTCCTGGACTAGGGGGTACTCACCACGTTGTCTCCCGATCTATTAGATTGGGCCGAGGACCCCTGTGGCCGTATACTCATGGGCCAGTTCGGACAACTGCCGCATACAAGGAAGATTCCACAAGACTTGGCGATCAAGACAAGGACTTCTCCCCACCGGCGTATTCGGCTAGGACTCTTGTTAACCTAGGCCTCTGGTGCATTATATAAACCAGGGCCAGGCTAGTCGATAGATCAGATATACACATCAACAATCATACCATAGGCTAGCGTCTAGGGTTTAGCCTCCTTGATCTCGTGGTAGATCAACTCTTGTACTACCCATATCATCAATATTAATCAAGCAGGACGTAGGGTTTTACCTCCATCAAGAGGGCCCGAACCTGGGTAAAACATCGTGTTCCCTGCCTCCTGTTACCATCCGGCCTAGACGCACAGTTTGGGACCCCCTACCCGAGATCCGCCGGTTTTGACACCGACACCGGGTCATGCCCACGGGGCGGGTTACGATTCCGCCCACTGCTTGACACAGTCGGCCCATCGAGATGCCTGCTGTAACTCCGGCTCGGGCGAGGGGTAGAATGAACTCGATCACGTCTGTAAGAATAAGCCTGTTGTTGAACCAGCGCTATCTGAAGAAGATCTCTAGCCCTCCGTGTCTCGACTGCCGCTGGCGATTCACCTTCAATTGGGATAGCTGCCAATCGAGATGCCGCAGCGATCATGTTATCCAAAGGGTTGGAGTAATGACCCGGTGGCGTCGGCACGTGCTGTGGCGGGTTATTGTTCTGATGAGGTGGATCCATCAAGCGCGGTTGGATCGGCATACCTGTCCCAGGTGCTTCGACTCGGTTTACCCCTGTCGGGTTACTGGTTCCTGCTCCTGGCGTGTTAAAAAGATTTCTTGCTTCATAAACCAACGTCAGACGGGTTTGATGCCTCCTCCTCATGACATCGTTTGAAGCATTCTGATCCAACATGAGCCGGTAAGACTCTGCCTGAATCCATTGTGAATGGGTGTCCAAAGCAGCCCGTTCTTCAGCCATCTTAGCGCTTTCTGCATTTAGCTCCTCCTTAGCCTGTGTTATGTCATAGCGCAATCTTGTGATCACCGCGTTATGTTGATCTTGATCCGCCGGGTTAACCACCATTGTTAACAGTGTCTTCAATTTATCCAGCAAATTAGTTAAAGCCTGAGCCGAGGGGCGCTCAAGGCCTCCTGCCTCGGCAGCCGCTGCCGCCCCTGACCCAGAAAACAGCTCCGCCACAGTTGATGAGTGTTGCACGGGCTGTGTACCGGCCATGAAAATTGCAACTCGATTCGGCGGCTCACAAGGGTCTGGAATATTGTCGCCATTGGAACAGCCCCAAGCTGGCCCTCTTGCAGTTGATACAACGATTCGGTCTCACCAGTAGATGACTCGTCATCAGAATAAATGATGTCTCACCACCAGATGCCGATCTATCCTCAGGTTCCACTCCATGGATACATCCCAGGAAGGCACGATTCATGGTGGGACAAACCCGGGCGGGTCTCGCACGCTGGGTCGTCTCGATGATGTCAGTGCAGATATCCGGCTCAGGGCCCGGTTCGCCGACCTTGCTGATGAAAACGTGAATTCCGCCGAAGGGGACCCGGTACCCGTACTCAATTGAGCCGGCCTCGGGGCCCCAGCCTGTGTTGTAGATGTAGAGCTTGTCGCAGCGACTCTTGGTCATCCGGCCCACGGCGTATCCCTTGATCCCTTCGAAGTTTCCCTTTAAGAACTCGAAACCATCGTGTGATAGCCCCACGGTGGACGCCAACTGTCATGGAATTGTCATGGTAGATGTCCTAGTGTGAGGACTTAGTCATGGAGCCATCTCGATGAGGTTTTCTTAAAGGGGTTAATTGGTACAAAGGACACAAGGAGTTTATACTGGTTCGGCCCCTTACGGTGAAGGTAAAATCCTAATCCAGTTGGAGGTGTTATTGCTAGGGTTTCGATGAGCGGGGAGCAAATACGCTTGACCCGACTCTCGATCTTGTTGTTTCTTGTCCTAAGCTGCCGCTAGGTCGTCCCCATATATACACAGGTTGATGCCCTGCAGTCCTCAGAGTCCTGGCCGGCTTATACAACGTATTCGGCTCGGTGACCTTTCTCATATGCCTTACAATACAAGTTTACATACACGACGGTTTATACTCATGGGCCTTAAGCCGCCTTCGAGTCTGGGCCCTCTACTAAGCCTATCTATGAACCGCCTTAAGATTCTTGGGCTTCATTGAGATAAATCATCTTAGGGATGACCCGGCCCCTCCTGGGTGGGTCATACCTAATAGTTATATCCCCAACAAGTTTCTTCATCCGTAACATAACCCTCAGGCACAACAGACAATTCATATCTAGGGGGAGAATCTTCATCATCACTTTCATCAATATTATCAGTTTCAATAATTTCATTCTCTCTAGCCCTAGCAAGTTGTTCATCAAGAAATTCACCTAGTGGCACAGTATTATCAAGCATAGAAGTAGTTTCATCATAAGTATCATGCAAAGCAGAGGTGGCATCATCAATAATATGTGACATATTAGAATGAATAGTAGGAGTAGGTGTCGCAAGTTTACTCAAAACAGAAGGTGAATCAAGTGCAGAGCTAGATGGCGGTTCCTTACCTCCCCTCGTAGTTGAGTGAAAAAACTTTGTTCTTTTATCTTTCGAGTTCTTCATAGAGATCATCAGATATAAATCCCAAGTGACTCAAAGAATAGAGCTATTCTCCCCAGCAACAACGCCAGAAAATAGTCTTGATAACCCACAAGTATAGGGGATCGCAACAGTTTTCGAGGGTAGAGTATTCAACCCAAATTTATTGATTCGACACAAGGGGAGCCAAATAATATTATCAAGTATTAGCAGCTAAGTTGTCAATTCAACCACACCTGGAAACTTAATATCTGCAGCAAGGTATTTAGTACCAAAGTAATATGATAGTAGTGGTAACGGTAGCAAAAGTAATATTTTTGGTTTTATAGTGATTGTAACAGTAGCAACGGAAAAGTAAATAAGCAAAGAACAATATGTGAAAAGCTTGTAGGCAATGGATCGGTGATGGAGAATTATGTCGGATGCGATCAATCATGCAACAGTTATAACATAGGGTGACACAGAACTAGCTCCAGTTCATCAATGTAATGTAGGCATGTATTCCGAATATAGTCATACGTGCTTATGGAAAAGAACTTGCATGACATCTTTTGTCCTACCCTCCCATGACAGCGGGGTCCTATTGGAAACTAAGGGATATTAAGGCCTCCTTTTATTAGAGTACTCGACCAAAGCATTAACACTTAGTGAATACATGAACTCCTCAAACTATGGTCATCACCGGTAAGTATCACGATTATTGTCACTTCAGAGTTAACGGATCATAACACATAATAGGTGACTATAGACTTGCAAGATAGGATCAAGAACTCACATATATTCATGAAAACATAATAGGTTCAGATCTGAAATCATGGCACTCGGGCCCTAGTGACAAGCATTAAGCATAGCAAAGTCATAGCAACATCAATCTCAGAACATAGTGGATACTAGGGATCAAACCTAACAAAACTAACTCGATTACATGATAAATCTCATCCAACCCATCACCGTCCAGCAAGCCTACGATGGAATTACTCACGCACGGCGGTGAGCATCATGAAATTGGTGATGGAGGAAGGTTGATGATAACGATGGCGACGGATTCCCCTCTCTGGAGCCCCAAACGGACTCCAGATCAGCCCTCCCGAGAGAGTTTAGGGCTTGGCGGCGGCTCCATGTCGTAAAACGTGATGAATCCTTCTCTCTGATTTTTTTTCTCCCCAAACACGAATATATAGAGTTTGAGTTGAGGTCGGAGGAGCACCAGGGGGCCCATGAGGCAGGGGCGCGCCCAGGGGGGTAGGCGTGCCCCCACCCTCGTGGACAGGGTGTGGTCCCCTGGCCTTGATTCTCTCGCCAGTATTTTTTATATATTCCAAAAATAATCTCCGTTCATTTTCAGGTCATTCTAAGAACTTTTATTTGTGCACAAAAATAATACCATGGCAATTCTGCTGAAAATAGCGACAGTCTGGGTTAGTTCCATTCAAATCATGCAAGTTAGAGTCCAAAACAAGGGCAAACGTGTTTGGAAAAGTAGATACGTTGGAGATGTATCAAGATTGACCCCCTCCCGATGAGAGGATTGATGGTGATGACGATGGTGATGATTTCCCCCACTTGGAGGGATGTTTCCCCGACAGAACAGCTCCGCCAGAGCCCTTGATTGGTTCCGCCAAGGTTCCGCCTCGTGGCGGCAAAGTTTCGTCCCGAGAGCTTCCTTATGATTTTTTCCAGGGAGAAAGACTTCATATGGCCAAAGATGGGCACCGAAGGCCTGCCAGGGGGCCCACGAGGCAGGGGGCGCGCTCCCACCCTCGTGGATGGTGGGTGGCCCCCTGTGGTTCTTCCTTCGACCAATATTTTTTATATATTCTAAAAATGACTCCCGTGGAGTTTCAGAACTTTTGGAGTTGTGCAGAATAGGTCTCTAATATTTGCTCCTTTTCCGGCCCAGAATTCTAGCTGCCAGCATTCTCCCTCTTCATGTAAACCTTGTAAAATAAGATAGAATAGGCATAAGTATTGTGACATAATGTGCAGTTACAGCCCATAATGCAATAAATATCGATATAAAAGCATGATGCAAAATGGATGTATCAGCCGACGACGGGTTGGCAGCCACGACAACCACCTCCCGCCTTCGGGACACGGTGGCGAAGCGGGTGATGGCCATAGTGGCCGGCAGTGGGGTGGCAGCCGCGACAGCCATCTCCCGCCTTTGGGCCGCGGCGGTGGAGCGGGCGATGGCCCTGGCTTTTGACGGTGGTGTGGCGGCAACGGCGGCCGGCAACAGCTACCGACGGGCACCGGCGGCGGAGCGTGTGGTGGGTGTTCCACGCACACCCAACAGGGACGCCACGCGCACTACACTACGCTGGGGACTGCGCCGCCGCTGCGGTGTAGCCTTCCAACTAGAGATGTCCTCTGATGACGGCGGAGTGGCTGAGCGACGACTACGGACCGGTGCCATTGGCGAATGTGGGAGAAGCAGACGAGATAAGCTACACGGATGGAGTGGAAAATGCGACGCAGGACTTGCCGGCCATGAGGGTTTTTATAGCAGGCCGGTAAGCATTGGGATTTTGGGGGATTTGACCTAGTCGAGCGGGAAGTTTGCGCGGGAACCTGCGAGGTTGCGCGGGAACAGGCTCACCGATGATTCATTGGCGCCACTGTTTGGCAAAAAGAACGCCCCCGCGCGCTGCGCAAGCTTGCGCTGTAAGCCGTCTGCGGCAGCGGGGTGACAAGACGTGCGAGAGGAGGACGAAAGGCCACGTACACATACGTTTAATAAAAAAATGTTTGTGATTTAATTACCTACTATACCACTGTCCTGGTTTATAAGTATGATTTAACTAATAAAATACGAATGCATGTCGCCAAAGATTATATAGTTGAATTTGTATTTGAACATAGTTTCCAATTATATAATTTTTTAAACATGCATTAACATTTTTTTGGTTAAATTTGAGGGAAAAGTATGGCACGGAATATAAAGGAGACTATAGACTAGACGGATGTGGTACCATGCGGCTGCTCTCTACGCAGCGACGCAACTGTCGGCCGGCTTGTAGGCAACCATTTCCTGCGTGTTCAACTGCTCTATGCGTGTGGTTGCTTGCCGTTCAGGCGGCCGCGGCACGCTCTGCTCGTGTCCCACCGCGCGCGCCCTGCTCTCGCGTCCCTCTGGGTGCTCTGCCCTTGTTCCTCCATGCGCCCTGCCAGTGTTTTGTGCCGGTGCACGATCACACACATTCGTGTGCAAGCGGTTGCGCCGGGCGCGGCGCGATGATGAAGTTACCCGCTGCAAAAACTGCCATGCGGATGCGCCGAGAATCCACGCCGCTCATCCCCCTTTTATTCATGTGACCATTTACCTTCATCTCTCATCTCACATGACACAATAAGCACACCCATGAGGACACATACAGAGAGGACATCCAGCGATTCCAATGGCGCTCCGCGTGGCTCCAATGGCGCTCCCAGCAGCCGACGATGACAACGCCGGGCGGTTCACCATGCATCACGTAGTGGACACCCACGTGAGGGGGAAGGCCCTCTCGGTGGTGTACACGAACGATCCGGTCTCGGTGGAGAGCTCCATCCAAACTATGCAGCAGTTCC
>NC_053028.1:214418868-214429056 GCF_003073215.2 Triticum urartu | reverse complement strand
GGGATCATGCATTACGGTACGAGTAAAGTGACTTGCCGGTAACGAGATTGAACAAGGTATTGGGATACCAACGATCGAGTCTCGGGCAAGTAACATACCGATTGACAAAGGGAATTGTATACGGGGTTGATTAATCCTCGACATCGTGGTTCATCCGATGAGATCATCGTGGAGCATGTGGGAGCCATCATGGGTATCCAGATCCCGCTGTTGGTTATTGACCGGAGAGTCGTCTCGGTCATGTCTGCATGTCTCCCGATCCCGTAGGGTCTACACACTTAAGGTTCGGTGACGCTAGGGTTATGAAGATATGTATATGCAGTAAACCCGAATGTTGTTCGGAGTCCCGGATGAGATCCCGGATGTCACGAGGAGTTCCGAAATGGTCCGGAGGTAAAGAATTATATATAGGAAGTGCTGTTTCGGCCATCGGGACAAGTTTCGGGGTTATCGGTATTGTACCGGGACCACCGGAGGGGTCCCGGGGGCCCACCGGGTGGGGCCACCTGTCCCGGGGGGCCACATGGGCTGTAGGGGGTGCGCCTTGGCCTACATGGGCCAAGGGCACCAGCCCTACTAGGCCCATGCGCCTAGGGTTCCACTTAAAGGAAGAGTCCAAGTGGTGGAAGGCACCTCTAGGTGCCTTGGGGGGGAGGGAAACCCTCCCCTGGCCGCCGCACCTAGGAGATCAGATCTCCTAGGCTGCGCACCCCCCCCTTGGCCCTCCTATATATAGTTGGGGAGAGGAGGGATTTCATACCTCAGCCTTTGGTGCTTCCTCTCTCCCCGTTACGTCTCTCTCTCGTAGTATAGGCGAAGCCCTGCTACTGTGACGCCCTGCATCCACCACCACGCCGTCGTGTTGCTGGATCTTCATCAACCTCTCTTCCCCCCTTGCTGGATCAATAAAGGAGGAGACGTCATCCGTTCTGTACGTGTGTTGAACGCGGAGGCACCGTCCGTTCGGTGCTAAGATCATCGGTGATTTGAATCACGTCGTGTTCGACTACATCATCCCCGTTCTTTGAACGCTTCCGCTCGCGATCTACAAGGTACGTAGATGCATCTAATCACTCATAGCTAGATGAACTCCTAGATGGATCTTGGTGAAACCGTAGGAAAATTTTTGTTTTCTGCAACGTTCCCCTACAATTGCTACCCCCAGTGCCCCCGTCCCGCCTAACCCTGTAGCGTTTCACCACGGGATCTAGCCCTTTGACTTTGCACGGACGGGCTTTGACCAGTGGACCTCCCCACCCGGTTGTGTTAGGTCTGCCCATAGGAACACTTTGGAGCAACATCCGGGCCAGACCCACAGCAAGATCCCCTCCGTGTAGACCCCACGCGTCCGTTTCCCCCCACCAGGTGCCGGCGGCGGCGCCGTCCGTGAGGGGGGCACACCCCGGACACGCGTGCCGGGCGTTTGCAACCGCCACAACACTTCCAGAATTGTGAGAGGCCGCCTACGCAAGATTTGGCAGCATGCTAGCCCCCGGAGGCCGCCGGCCACAACCGTAGACGCGCGAAGGGCAATCCGCGTAGAGGGAATTTTTCGGATACTTCCCCATCACCAAAAATTATGAAAAAATACCATCGTTCCTATAGCACATGTGCCCACGTCGTGCAAAAAAACTCATGATTTTATCACACTTCGAGTATTTAGTAATATTGACGCCGCATCGTTACCGCAGAACGTCTACTACCGTGCCATCGCCGTCCGTGAGGGGGGAGCCACGCACCGGAGACGCGTCCCGCCTCTTCGGACATGCCACCACACCACCCCGCATGTATGAGGGCCCGGTGCGATGCTCCGGTGGCATTGCTACCCCCCAGTGCCCCCGTCCCGCCTAACCCTGAAGCGTTTGACCACAGAATCTAGCCCTTTGACTTTGCACGGACGGGCTTTGACCAGTGGACCTCCCCACCCGGTTGTGTTAGGTCAGCCCATAGGAACACTTTGGAGCAACATCCGGGCCAGACCCACAGCAAGATCCCCTCCGTGTAGACCCCACGCATCCGTTTCCCCCTCCAGGTGCCGGCGGCGCCGCCGTCCGTGAGGGGGGGCACACCCCGGACACGCGTACTGGGCGTTTGCAACCGCCACAACACTTCCAGAATTGTGAGAGGCCTCCTACGCAAGATTTGGCGGCATGCTAGCCCCCGGAGGCCGCCGGCCACAGCCTTAGACGCGCGAAGGGCAATCCGCGTAGAGGGAATTTTTCGGATACTTCTACATCACCAAAAATTATGAAAAAATACCATCGTTCCTATAGCACATGTGCCCACGTCGTGCAAAAAAACTCATGATTTTATTGCGCTCCGAGTGTTTAGTAATATTGACGCCGCATCGTTACCGCAGAACGTCTACTACCGTGTCATCGCCGTCCGTGAGGGGGGGCCACGCTCCGGAGACGCGTCCCGCCTCTTCGGACATGCCACCACACCACCCCGCATGTATGAGGGCCCGGTGCGACGCTCCAGTGGCATTGCTACCCCTCAGTGCCCCCGTCCCGCCTAACCCTGTAGCGTTTGACCACGGGATCTAGCCCTTTGACTTTGCACGGACGGGCTTTGACCAGTGGACCTCCCCACCCGGTTGTGTTAGGTCAGCCCATAGGAACACTTTGGAGCAACATCCGGGCCAGACCCACAGCAAGATCCCCTTCGTGTAGACCCCACGCGTCCGTTTCCCCCCTCCAGGTGCCGGCGGCGACGCCGTCCGTGAGGGGGGCACACCCCGGACACGCGTGCCGGGCGTTTGCAACCGCCACAACACTTCCAGAATTGTGAGAGGCCGCCTACGCAAGATTTGGCGGCATCCTAGCCCCCGGAGGCCGCGGGCCACAGCCGTAGACGCGCGAAGGGCAATCCGCGTAGAGGGAATTTTTCGGATACTTCTACATCACCAAAAATTATGAAAAAATACCATCGTTCCTATAGCACATGTGCCCACGTCGTGCAAAAAAACTCATGATTTTATCGCGCTTCGATTGTTTAGTAATATTGATGCCGCATCGTTACCGCAGAACGTCTACTACCGTGTCATCGCCGTCCGTGAGGGGGGGCCACGCACCGGAGACGCGTCCCACCTCTTCGGACATGCCACCACACCACCCCGCATGTATGAGGGCCCGGTGCGACGCTCCAGTGGCATTGCTACCCCCCCCCCCCAGTGCCCCCGTCCCGCCTAACCGTGTAGCGTTTGACCACGGGATCTAGCCCTTTGACTTTGCACGGACGGGCTTTGACCAGTGTACCTCCCTACCCGGTTGTGTCAGGTCAGCCCATAGGAACACTTTGGAGCAACATCCGGGCCAGACCCACAGCAAGATCCCCTCCGTGTAGACCCCACGCGTCCGTTTCCCCCCTCCAGGTGTCGGCGGCGGCGCCGTCCGTGAGGGGGGGCACACCCCGGACACGCGTGCCGGGCGTTTGCAACCGCCACAACACTTCCAGAATTGTGAGAGGCCGCCTACGCAAGATTTGGCGGCATGCTAGCCCCCGGAGGCCGCCGGCCACAGCTGTAGACGCGCGAAGGGCAATCCGCGTAGAGGGAATTTTTCGGATACTTCCCCATCACCAAAAATTATGAAAAAATACCATCGTTCCTATAGCACATGTGCCCACGTCGTGCAAAACAACTCATGATTTTATCGTGCTCCGAGTATTTAGTAATATAGACGCCGCATCGTTACCGCAGAATGTCTACTACCGTGCCATCGCCATCCGTGAGGGGGGGCCACGCACCGGAGACGCGTCCCGACTCTTCGGACATTCCACCACACCACCCCGCATGTCTGAGGGCCCGGTGCGATGCTCCGGTGGCATTGCTACCCCCCAGTGCCCCCGTCCCGCCTAACCCTGTAGCGTTTGACCACGGGATCTAGCCCTTTGACTTTGCACGGACGGGCTTTGACCAGTGGACCTCCCCACCCGGTTGTGTTAGGTCAGCCCATAGGACACTTTGGAGCAACATCCGGGCCAGACCCACAGCAAGATCCCCTTCGTGTAGACCCCACGCGTCCGTTTCCCCCTCCAGGTGCTGGCGGCGGCGCCGTCCGTGAGGGGGGGCACACCCCGGACACGCGTGCCGGGCGTTTGCAACCGCCACAACACTTCCAGAATTGTGAGAGGCCGCCTACGCAAGATTTGGCGGCATGCTAGCCCCCGGAGGCCGCCAGCCACAGCCGTAGACGCGCGAAGGGCAATCCGCGTAGAGAGAATTTTTCGGATACTTCCCCATCACCAAAAATTATGAAAAAATACCATCGTTCCTATAGCACATGTGCCTACGTCGTGCAAAAAAACTCATGATTTTATCGCGCTCCGAGTCTTTAGTAATATTGACGCCGCATCGTTACCGCAGAACGTCTACTACCGTGCCATCGCCGTCGGTGAGAGGGGGCCACGCACCGGAGACGCGTCCCGCCTCTTCGGACATGCCACCACACCACCCCGCATGTATGAGGGCCCGGTGCGATGCTCCGGTGGTATTGCTACCCCCAGTGCCCCCGTCCCGCCTAACCCAGTAGCGTTTGACCACGGGATCTAGCCCTTTGACTTTGCATGGTCGGGCTTTGACCAGTGGACCTCCCCACCCAGTTGTGTTAGGTCAGCCCATAGGAACACTTTGGAGCAACATCCGGGCCAGACCCACAGCAAGATCCCCTACGTGTAGACCCCACACGTCCGATTCCCCCCTCCAGGTGCCGGCGGCGGCGCCGTCCGTGAGAGGGAGCACACCCCAGACACGTGTGCCGGGCGTTTGCAACCGCCACAACACTTCCAGAATTGTGAGAGGCCGCCTACGCAAGATATGGCGGCATGCTAGCCCCAGAGGCCGCCGGCCACAGCCGTAGACGCGCGAAGGGCAATCCGCGTAGAGGGAATTTTTCGGATACTTCCCCATCACCAAAAATTATGAAAAAATACCATCGTTCCTATAGCACATGTGCCCACGTCATGCAAAAAAACTCATGATTTTATCGCGCTCCGAGTATTTAGTAATATTGACGCCGCATCGTTACCGCAGAAAATCTACTACCGTGCCATCGCCGTCCGTGAGGGGGGGGGCACGCACCGGAGACGCGTCCCGCCTCTTCGGACATGCCACCACACCGCCCTGCATGTATGAGGGCCCGGCGCGATGCTCCGGTGGCATTGCTACCCCAGTGCCCCCGTCCCGCCTAACCCTGTAGCGTTTGACCACGGGATCTAGCCCTTTTACTTTGCACGGACGAGCTTTGACCAGTGGACCTCCCCACCCGGTTGTGTTAGGTCAGCCCATAGGAACACTTTGGAGCAACATCCGGGCCAGACCCACAGCAAGATCCCCTCCGTGTAGACCCCACGCGTCCGTTTCACCCCTCCAGGTGCCTGCGGCGGCGCCGTCCGTGAGGGGGGGCACACCCCGGACATGCGTGCCGGGCGTTTGCAACCGCCACAACACTTCCAGACTTGTGAGAGGCCGCCTATGCAAGATTTGGCGGCATGCTAGCCCCCGGAGGCCGCCGGCCACAGCCGTAGACGCGCGAAGGGCAATCCTCGCAGAGGGAATTTTTCGGATACTTCTCCATCACCAAAAATTATGAAAAAATACCATCGTTCCTATAGCACATGTGCCCACGTCGTGCAAAAAAAAACTCATGATTTTATCGCGCTCCGAGTGTTTAGTAATATTGACGCCGCATCGTTACCGCAGAACGTCTACTACCGTGTCATCGCCGTCCGTGAGGGGGGGCCACGCACCGGAGACGCGTCCCACCTCTTAGGACATTCCACCACACCACCCCGCATGTATGAGGGCCCGGTGCGACGCTCCAGTGGCATTGCTACCCCCAGTGCCCCCGTCCCGCCTAACCCTGTAGCGTTTGACCACGGGATCTAGCCCTTTGGCTTTGCATGTACGGGCTTTGACCAGTGGACCTCCCCACCTGGTTGTGTTAGGTCAGCCCATAGGAACACTTTGGAGCAACATCCGGGCCAGACCCACAGCAAGATCCCCTCCGTGTAGACCCCATGCGTCTGTTTCCCCACTCCAGGTGCCTGCGGCGGCACCGTCCGTGAGGGGGGGCACACCCCGGGCACGCGTGCCGGGCGTTTGCAACCGTCACAACACTTCCAGAATTGTGAGAGGCCGCCTACGCAAGATTTGGCGGCATGCTAGCCCCCGGAGGCCGCCGGCCACAGCCGTAGACGCGCGAAGGGCAATCCGCGTAGAGGGAATTTTTCGGATACTTCCCCATCACCAAAAATTATGAAAAAATACCATCGTTCCTATAGCACATGTGCCCACATCGTGCAAAAAAACTCATGATTTTATCGCGCTCCGAGTATTTAGTAATATTGACGCTGCATCGTTACCGCAGAACGTCTACTACCGTGTCCATTTGTTGGAAATATGCCCTAGAGGCAATAATAAATTGGTTATTATTATATTTCCTTGTTCATGATAATCGTTTATTATCCATGCTAGAATTGTATTGATAGGAAACTCAGATACATGTGTGGATACATAGACAACACCATGTCCCTAGTAAGCCTCTAGTTGACTAGCTCGTTGATCAATAGATGGTTACGGTTTCCTGACCATGGACATTGGATGTCGTTGATAACAGGATCACATCATTAGGAGAATGATGTGATGGACAAGACCCAATCCTAAGCATAGCACAAGATCGTGTAGTTCGTATGCTAAAGCTTTTCTAATGTCAAGTATCATTTCCTTAGACCATGAGATTGTGCAACTCCCGGATATCGTAGGAATACTTTGGGTGTGCCATACGTCACAACGTAACTAGGTGGCTATAAAGGTACACTACAGGTATCTCCAAAAGTGTCTGTTGGGTTGGCACGAATCAAGACTGGGATTTGTCACTCCGTGTAAGCGGAGAGGTATCTCTGGGCCCACTCGGTAGGACATCATCATGATGTGCACAATGTGATCAAGGAGTTGATCACGGGATGATGTGTTACGGAACGAGTAAAGAGACTTGCCGGTAACAAGATTGGACAAGGTATCGGGATACCGACGATCGAATCTCGGGCAAGTATCATACCGATGGACAAAGGGAATTGTATACGGGATTGATTAAGTCCTTGACATCGTGGTTCATCCGATGAGATCATCATGGAACATGTGGGAGCCAACATGGGTATCCAGATCTTGCTGTTGGTTATTGACCGAAGAGTCATCTCGGTCATGTCTGCATGTCTCCCGAACCCGTAGGGTCTACACACTTAAGGTTCTATGACGCTAGGGTTATAGAGATATTAGTATGCGGTAACCCGAATGTTGTTCGGAGTCCCGGATGAGATCCCGGACGTCACGAGGAGTTCCGGAATGGTCCGGAGGTAAAGAATTATATATAGGAAGTGTTATTTCGGCCATCGGGACAAGTTTCGGGGTCACCGGTATTGTACCGGGACCACCGGAAGGGTCCCGGGGGTCCACCGGGTGGGGCCACCTGCCCCGGGGGGCCACATGGGCTGTAGGGGTGTGCGTCTTGGCCTATATGGGCCAAGGGCACCAGCCCCAAGAGGCCCATGTGCCAAGAGATAAGGAAAGGAAGAGTCCTAAAGGGGGAAGGCACCTCCTATGTGCCTTGGGGAGGAGGGACTCCTCCCTAGCCGCACCCTTCCTTGGAGGAAGGGCCAAGGCTGCGCCCCCCCTCTCCCTTGGCCCTATATATAGTGGGGGGGAAGGGAGGGCAGCCCCATCTAAGCCTTGGCGCCTCCCTCTCTGTGACACCCCAAAAATTTGGCCTTGTTTTAATGGATTAAATTTTTTGCCAGGAATTAAAACTTTGAATTTCTGAGCTCCATTTTGATTTTTTAAATAATTTGTTTCCCTGTTATGATGAGTTTTTACCAAAGAGAAAATTTTCAAATATGTCATTGGACTTATTTAATATGTCAAGAGAAACTTTCCCTTATTTAATATAACTAATTAACTAATTAAATTGCTTGATCTTTATTTTCTTGAAAAAATGGTTTTTCAAGGTTAAATGGACATATTTGAACTACAACCATTTGATAAATTCACTTAAAATTCCAACCAAAATTTGGAGATGTCATGTGATGTTTTTAAATCACTTTTGTGCAAAAACATCTTTATTTTATGAAATATTTTGAGCTCTACACCCATTTTTCTTCTCTGGTCCAGTGGGCAATTTTGCACTACAACCCATTTAAATAATTCTTTCTAGCCTCCACAAAAATTATGGGATGATGGTAATAGCCTATGATTCATCTTTATGCAAAAACCTAGTGCTGTTCTTTGAAAAATTTGAGTGAATCAACCTCATCTTCATTCTGGACCGACTAGATGGTTTGTACAGCAACCATATTTTTGCTTGCTCTTTAACCCTTGATTCTTTCTCCTACTTGTAGTCCTCCATGTTAAACCTCTAAATCCAGGAGCATGCACCCATTGGATTAATTTTGGTTCATGAAATAATGTCATTTATTTCCTGTCCAGAATTGAAGTTTTGCAAAACTTGCACTAACAAGTTTCTGCTTTTGGCAAACCAACGTTACCACCCTCTTATTCATCTAAAGAGACCACCATCTGGAAGTTTTGGCCACCCCAAGAGATGCCTAGGTGCCTGTGGCATTTTGTCGAACACCTGGAGAGCATGACCAGTTTTAACATGAGTTTTGGCATTGCACTGTGGGCTTGCACCTCTGATCAAACAAGCATGTCCACTAGGCTCCCAGTTGCTCCTAACCTAGGTCTGTTAATTGCCAGCCTCGACCGCGACCTCTAGCGTGCTCTGGCATAGTGTCGAACACGTCCCGTGCACGCCCGGAGCGCGAGCAGAGCGTGCGTATTGCACGACCCGCGCCCGAGCCGACACGCTGGCCCCACGGCTTTGGCCCGCTCTGCAGCACCTCGCCACGCGCTCCCCTTCTCACCGCAACACGCCAAGCAGCCCCCGCCGCGCCCGACAGGCCAAGCGCTAGCCGCCGCCGCCGCCCGACAGCCTCTGCCCATGTCGGCGCCGCCAAAGCCACTCCCGCTCGCCACCTGGCCCCTGGAGCAGTGCCCACTCGTCCACTAGCTCTTGCCGTCATCCCCAGCCACGCCACGTCGCCCTAGCCACAGAGAGGCGGTTCGCCGGAGAGCTTATCCACGGCCGCCGCGGAACCGACCTCGACGAGCTATAAATGGAGGCCCCCGAGCCTCACCGAGCACACAGGCAACCATAGAATGCTCCCCTAGTTCTCCCGTGGCAGCCAATCGATCCGGGGAGGTCTCCTTCCTCATCTCCGGCAACTGCAGCCACCGCCACCGCCCCGGCCAATTCGGCACCACCAGGGCCTCCCCCTCTCCGTTCTCTCCACCAAGAGCTTCCTCATCCTCCCGTGAACCCGCCCCCTACTCAATGTTGATCAGGAACCACCGTAGCTCCAATCACACCCTGCTCCCGAAGCTCCACTCCGCCGCGAAGCTCACCGCCGACGACCCCGTCCACCCCCGAGACCGTAACACCCACCGGCGGGACCGCCTCGATCCCCTGAGCCCGTGGATGGCTTCGGTTTCTCGAACGGAGCTGCCAAACGCCGGTGGCGATCGCCGGAGCTCCGCCTCCGCTCGGGACAGAGAAAGAGGAGGGAGGAGACTGGTTAAACCTGACCAGTGGGCCCCCTGGACCCACTGTCAGCGACCCCGCGCCGTCCACGCTGGAGTAAGTGGAGGCGTCATACCCGTAATACGTCTTCTCTGCGCGAAAGCGTAATCTCTTCGAAACGTTTTCTTTTCTGTTTTAATTTAAATAACAGATTTTGACCACAACTTTGACTGGCTATAACTTTTTAAATATAACTCCAAATGAATTAATTCTTTTTCCTACATCTCTCAAATATTGTCTAGTTTATTTTAAGGTTTATTTGAAAATTTTCCGAACAACTTTTTTGTACTGTTTTTGAAACGTGTGTTAATTCAAATATATTTTTAAAATAGGATTTTTGGGAGAGAAGGAAACTTTCAAAAGTTTTGGAGAGCACCTCACCCCTCCACAACTTTAAGGCAAGCATTCTGAACCCTGGCATAATGTTTTTGGTGTGTTATTTGACACGTTTATAACACCACCTTATATCCGAGGACTTGTTATTTCATGTGACATGATCATTTGCATGGAAGCATATCAGTGATTTCCTTGCTGTTGGAAATGAATATAATTGTGA
>NC_053028.1:214405288-214417868 GCF_003073215.2 Triticum urartu | reverse complement strand
GCAAAGGCTTCACAACACCAATGCCAGCCAAGCATCATCTGGGTCCCGACGACAATGGTAAAGAGTTCGATCAAGAGGTATACCGCTCCATGGTTGGGTCTTTGCTTTATTTATGTGCATCTAGGCCAGATATCATGCTTAGTGTTTGCATGTGTGCTCGATTTCAAGCGACACCAAAGGAGTCGCATCACTTAGCTGTGAAGCGAATTCTTCGATATTTGGCTCACACCCCAACTCTAGGATTATGGTATCCAAAGGGCTCAGAGTTTGATTTGGTTGGATTTTCGGATGCTGATTATGCTGGCGACAAGGTTGATCGCAAGTCTACATCAGGCACATGTCACTTTCTGGGACGATCACTTGTATGTTGGTCTTCAAAGAAGCAGAACTGTGTATCACTCTCCACTGCTGAATCTGAATACATTGCTGCTGGATCTTGCTGCGCTCAGCTTCTGTGGATGAAGCAAACACTCAAAGATTATGGCATTCATCTGAAGCAAGTGCCACTTTACTGCGACAACGAAAGCGCCATCAAAATTGCCAACAACCCAGTTCAGCACTCGAAGACAAAGCACATTGAAATTCGTCATCACTTTCTCAGAGATCATGTTGTGAAGGAAGACATTGATATCATACATGTCAACACTGAAGAACAATTGGCAGATATCTTCACCAAGCCCTTGGATGAGAAGAGATTTTGCAAGTTACGGTGTGAGCTAAATATCTTGGAATCCTCAAATGTCCCGTGATCAGGCACACCTCCTAACACTTAAGCATGTTGATGACTTAGATGTGCAACACACGAAGTAGCGTATATCTTCAAACAATGAAGACATACATTCTAAGTGTGAATACATTAATGTGGAATTTGACTTCGGAGCGCCATGATAATTGTGCACCGTGTCTGGGTCTAATACTTCCTATACGGTGGGTAACGCCACCACCAAACGTTCCATTTTGAAGTGTTTCTCTCATGGCGTTACCTCTCAATGTCTTCACATTTGGTTTGGCTTCATTCTCAGTATGTCTTCATGATTATCTTCACTGTGTTGATTATATGGATATATATGTATTGATGTTCTGTCCTCTACAACATTCACTTATAGCTATGTCTTCTTGGTTGAATCTTTTGAACTAAGTGAATGTGATCGGACCCTAACCTCTCTATGCTTCCTATCCCAAACTCTATCTCTCCAAGTCATATGCATTCTGTTGAAACTGTCAAATGTCTTCACTGTGTCCTTGTCAGCTGAAGACATAGTGACAACCATAAAAGTCCGTTTTTAATGCTCATTCCTCCACATAAGTTCCGGAGAAGCAGGAACGACCGCCCGACAATTTAGGCGTGCGTGGGACGTGGAACAAATCCCAATCTTCCTCTAACTGGCCACGCGTGCCTCAAATGCGAACCGCCAGGGGTACCTACGTAATAGCGCAGTGCCGCCTCTATCCCTATAAATACACGATTCACTGCGGTCATTATCTCCTTCTTCCACCCTCGCACGAACCCTAGCGCCACCGCTAGCACTCGACGACGCCGGCGACGAAGCGCTTCACTGCCGCAACCTCTCCGACGCCGTTTTCACGCCGACAGCGGACATCGCTCTCTCCGCCGTCGCCGTAGGTGTCTTCCGTCGCCAAGTTAGGGCACGGAGGATTGAACTGCTCGACCTCAACTCTCACTTCATCTAGCAGTTCCAAGTGTGGTAAATAAAACCTCTTTTTACAGCCTCTTTTGATCCCATAGTTCAGTCACTTTCTGCCATAAGGAGTTTCTCTTCACATCAGTTAGTTATCTTGCTACATCTCATGACATGCCTAGTATATTCACTTGTGCTTCATAAGGTAGTTAGATTCCTCACTTGTACTGATCTGTGGGTTCGTACAAATCTGGAACCAACTTCTTATTTGTGAGTGAATGTCTTCGCATAATGAGGTCTATGTCTTCTAAACCGATTTATCTTCAAAATCTTCTGAGAATGCATATGACCTCTTCCCCTTCCCTCGCACCTTAATGCTGTCACAGGTACATGTCCGTGGGAGAATCCTTTGGTTCTCATAGTCTGCATTCATTTGCAGAGTACTTGCAGCATCACATCAACTCTCCTGAAGCCAGTTCTTGCAAAAGGAAGCCTTTGAAGCCTTTGAACATCTTGAAGCCTTCCAAGTTATTCATGGCTTCAGAAACAGCAGCAAGGAAGGGAGGCAGACAGCGACGTGGCGAAACGTCCAAAGATCTGCCTGATGAATTGGCAGAGATGTACAAAACTGATCCTGAAGAAAGCTATGGTCAGCGCAAGACACGAATCCAATGGATTCGAAGATATTGGGCAGAGCAATGGTTCCGCTACCGCTTCGTCACTCAGGAATATGCGGAGAAGTGCGCCATCAAGAGACCGTGGGGAGACGTACTATACAAAAATCTCGTACCCAGGTCCAGAGTCGAAGCCACTGCTCAAGGCTTCTATCCATGCATGGTGAGAGGACCACAGCCAGCTGAAGCACATCCGTCATCACTTCTCTGGTGCCGCGATGATAATCTCTTCAAGCGCAACTTTCAGTTTGCACAACAATCAGCGAAGATAAATAAGAAGAAATTTGGGCTTGACTTCAACCCTGGTCCCTCCTCACCAAGGGCAGATGGCACACGCGACGCCGATCCCAATATCATTGGGCCGTATGCCAATCTTGCAGGCCTCATCACTCGCATCCTAGTCCAAGGGACTGCTGTGAATGACCCTCCAGCAGATACTGAGTCAGATGACGCCCCTGCTGCGCCAAAGCCGAAGCAGAAGAAGCCAAAAGCTTCAAAGCCAGCCGCTTCTCCCAAGATCGCAAGAGTGAAGCCTTTAGCAACTGCACCTCCTGAAGCCAGTATGCAGTCAGAAGGCTTATCACGAGTGTCCAAGCCCCAAGAAGCCAAGAAGCCTCAGCCACACACAGGCAAAGAGCTCACAGCTGCTGACATTCTGCGCTGCGAAGCCATTGATCTCTCAAGCGATGAAGATCTTGGAGATGATGCTCTTGAGTAGCTCATCAAGAGCAAGGAGGAGGCTGAAATCTTCAACAATCTGCCTCTGTTTGATGTCGCCATCATCCACAACTTCATCGATGAATGGTTTGCCTCACCGGACATTAGCTTCAATGATCTGCAGCTGCCCATAGGCCTCAGCGTTGCCTTTCAAGGTGCAATTGCTTCAGAACTTGCAACAGCCCAGCGAATTGTAGAACTGAAGCAGAAAATTGATTATGAAAAGCCTCAGTTCAAGAAGCACGTGGCCAAGCTCAGCGTGCAAGAAGTGAAAAACTTCAAGATCATGTTGCACGAGCTGAAAGAGAACTTTCTGAAGACACGTGCTGAAGCTCAAGGCTCGCGAGAGCGCATGAAGACTTTGGCTGATCGCTGCGTGCAGGCCTACAATGAGGCAGAGAAGCGCAAGGCACTTGGGCATCCCGGCATTGACCCCAGGATGGCCGCGAAGAAGAAAAAGAAGGCTGCTGTGCCTGAACCTGAAGCGCCAAGGTCAGAAACTACTCCGATTGTCTTCCCCGCTGCAACGACTGGCTCGAAGCCAAAGAGTCGATCAACCGCCTCACAGCACAAGAAGACACGGACTGCAGAGGCTAAAGCTAAGAAGAGAAAACATTCTGAAGCCTCTCCTTCTGAACCCATCATCAAGAAGCGCAAGACCAAGAAATCTCGGGCTTCTCCCACAGAGCCCTTGACAGTTGAACCCCTCTCCGTCCGCTATCCTGACGAAGATCGTCAGTTGACTGTGCATGAACCCAACGCTGAAGACATTCCAGTAGACGAACCCAACGCTGCTGAAGACATTGGTCTCCAAGACAATGTGCAAGGTGATGCAGCCCTTCCTCAGCTTGAGACAAGCGAACTGATCAGTATTGGTCGTCCATTGACGCCAATCACACAAGATGCATCGTGGGCAGATCGCCCACATGAGGAAGATGAGCCCCAACCCACTACAATTCCACCGGCGCCTACATTCCGTAGGCTTCGCAAAGGGCCAAGGGCTCAGGCTGCTGACGACATTCCGGCTGCATCAGCCGAAGAGCATGCAGAGATACCACAAGCTCCAACTCCCCCACACCAACAAGAAGCAGTTCTCCAGGAGAACGTGCCTGAGTCTGCAAATGTTGAGGCTGCCACAAACAACGCCGAAGCAAATGTGGAGCCCAACCCAACAATAGCTTCAGAAGACAATGAAGCTACTGCTCCTGAACATTCTGTGCCTGAGTCTGCTGCCGGACCACAATTCAACTATCATATTGCGTACAGACCCCAGGTCCAGAAGCCGATCCCACGACTGCCAAGGTTCCCAGGTCCTACATCAGCTCCTGGTTCCTTCAACATCAACGGCTTCAGGGCAGATAACACGTTTTTCGACCGCTCCAAGAACCCTTATTCAAGGGAACGGATTGTATCAGATAGGTTCTGGAGCCATCAACAGCGCAGCTATTATTCATGCACCCTATACAACCAAGGCCGCATCTTTCCTCACAAGCGCCTTGAGGTTGAAGCTGTTGCTGGTCTGCCTGGTCTGGAAGAAGCACTGGATTGCTTCAAGCAAGTGGGTTTGCTGCCATTTATCACTGATGAAGAGCACTGGAACAAAGAGCTTCTGCTCCAGTTCTATGCCACTTTGCATATCAAAGGCTATAACAGAGATCCGAAGACATGGATTCTGGAGTGGATGACAGGCAATATCCATCATGAAGCCAATGCTTTCGACCTAATTGAGCTTACCGGGCTTCCCACTCCTGGCGAATTCTTTGAAGAAGGGTGCCAACTCCATGCTGAAGCAATTGAGAGCATATTTCAGCGTCCTGAGCCAGATATGAGTCAGATGCTCTCAATAATGAAGCCACTGCCTCCTAATGCACCCTATCCAACTAGGTTCTTCGTTGAAGACTTAGAGTACCTGCCCAGAACAATATATCACATCATAAGGCGGACTCTATGGCCTGTAAAGGGACACTCTCGATATGCAACAATTGATGGTGCAATGAAGACTCTCATCTTCTGCATTCTTCATGGCAAATGCTTCAATGCACAGGATCTCTTCATCCGTCACTTTGCAGCATCTGCCTCAGAACTGTTTGGATTAAAGTTCTATGCTCCTTGGGTTATGAGGCTGATCAAGCTTCACTCTGCAATCTCCTATCAACCCTCAGCCCGCAACCATAGGATATTTTTGCCAGATGTGGACACATCTGCTGAAGCAATATATCCAGAGCCTGGCAAGCAACCATTAAGTCTTCAAAATGCAGAACACCAGAGCTTCACTCAAAATATTGAAGGTGTTGAAGCTCTCTCCCGAGTGTATCCAATGGCAGGCACCACACGTGCCCCTGCATCAACTGAAGCCACTGACAGCACAGCTGCCAAGAGACCCAAGAAGCGCGCTCGAGCACTCAATGACCGAGAGCTTCTTGTGGCTCTTCACCAAAAGCAAGATAGGCATCACGATTGGGTCAAACGGCAGATGAGAAGCATCATGCAAGACGTCAATCGCATCAGAAATCTGGCAACCAAGAATGCGTTTGTTGCACACGAGACCTGTCGCCGCACTTGGAAAGGCCTCACCATGATGAGCAATGAAGCTGAATTGCAAGAGGATGGCTTTAGAGAGAGATTCCAATTTGACTCCACGCCTCCAAGAAGAGCTGTGATGCGAAGCACACCATCACTTGAAGAGTCAGAATTTTCTTCTTCTGCCGCCACCGTGTCTGCCCGGATTATTGAAGAAGACGATGACGCGACATCATCTCCACCTGCTTCAACACACATCGAATCTGCACCAAGCTCATCTGCACCACCACCAAACACCTCCACCGATCCTGCTGCGCCTGGGAACGCGTAGAAAACTCTATGTCTTCAAACCTTTTTGGTCATCACTGACAAAAGGGGGAGAAGCATGATGTTTATAGTCTTCAAGCGGGTCACTTTGGGCGGGTGCCTCTATATTTTGCTACATTTTGCTTCGTGCTTACAACTCCCGTTTTTGCTACATTTGCTTCTTTGAGTTGTAACACTTAGCCTTGATGGCCGTCTGCTACCTGCTTGTCACTCCGTTATGCGAAGATAAATTCCGCATGTGCGATGATAAATTCCGCACTCATCTCTTACTGCAGACGTCCATTTTCCATTATGCATGTCATTATCTTCATATACTTTCACATGCATAGTGGATTGTCATGATAAGTTGAAGTGGATCTCCACAAGTACAACCTGCCATGTGCATTTGCATTCAAAAGGCAAATTACTTATATGCACATCTTCAGGGAGAGCCCTTGCAACTTATGAAGACAAATTCCTTTACTATTTCACAAATTATGTTCCCCGTTGAAAACTTCAACTAGTTTGTCATCAATCACCAAAAAGGGGGAGATTGTAAGTGCATCTAGTGCCACCCCTAGTTGGTTTTGGAGTATTGACGACAAACCTAGTTGAGGGACTAACGTGTTTGTGAGAATTGCAGGAAAACACAGGTAGAAGTCCCTCATTGATTCGGTTTTATTAACAGAGATGACCCCTAAAAATGTACGAAGACATTGAAGACAATGGTGGTTTATGAAGATATTCATATTGAAGACAATGACATGAGAAGACTCCCTATGAAGCTTATGAAACTCGAAGACTTAGATCCTTCGTTGTTTTATTTCATTTATGTTGTGTCATAGGAATCACCGTACTGTTAAGTGGGGTCCAAGAGAACCAGTCAGAATGACTGAAGTGATGCCTAATTCAAATCCTATGTCTTCGAGCGAAGACTTTGAGAGAAAATCTTGTCCAGAGTCAGACAAGTCAGCCTTACTTGTAGCCCAAGTAAAGTTGCCGTGTGAGTTCAAAATTCGACCGTTGGTACACGTGTCAGTTCCTTAGTGACACAGGGTCATTTTGGACAGATCAGGTCGGGTTGCCAAGTGGCTATAAATAGTCCACCCCCCACAACCATAAACGGTTGGCTGCTCAGATTTCAGTGCACTGCTTTTGTCGTTTGAGAGCAACCCACCTCGAAGCCTTTGAGAGAAAAATTCCTAGTGAGGAGAAAAGCCCTAACCACCCAGAGCCAGAGTAAATTGGTCATCACTTAAGTCTTCTTGTCTGTGTGATCTGAAGACTTATTACACTTGAGGACTGTGCATCCTCCAGATGGTTAGGCGTCGCGTTCTGAGCATCCAAGAGAAATTGTGGATTGCCCGTGAACGAAGTCTGTGAAGGTTTGGGAGTCTACCTTGAAGACTTACCTGAGTGATTGCGCGAGGTCTGTGTGACCTTAGCTCAAGGAGAAAACGGTGAGGACTGGGTGTCTTGGACTAAGTGTCCTTGACTGGGTGTCCGGGACTGTGTGTCCTTTGGTTTAAATACCTAGCCGCTCCAACCAGACGTACAGTTCTCACAGCAACTGGAACTGGTCCAACAAATCATTGTCTTCAACGTGTCACTGGTTTCATCTTCACTTCCTTTCACTTACAGTTATTCATTGTGAAGCCATTGCATGCTTGCTTTATCTTTTGTCTTCACAACATGAATGTATGATCTGTTTGGCTTCATAACTTCTTCCTACCTGATCCTCATTACACTGAAGCTGTTTGTCATTGCGCTTTCACTCTATTGAATACATGACCATGGCTGGCCTAGTGTAATCTAACTTCCGCTGCATAGTAATAGGCATAATCTTCACTGTTTTTCTTCATAACTCTCACGTTTTGAAGACTTTCATAAAAATCGCCTATTCACCCCCCTCTAGTCGATATAACGCACTTTAAATTGGTATCAGAGCAAGGTGCTCCCTTGTTCTGTGTGATTCGGTTTAACCACCTAGAGTTTTAGCTATGTCGACTGCAGGGATAATCAAAGTCTCCGCTGCTTGCCCCGTCTTCGATGGAACTGAATATCCCTACTGGAAGAATAAGATGCGCATGCATCTTGAAGCCATTGATGTCGACCTATGGTATGTCGTCGAGAACGGCGTTCCCAAGGCTGGAGAAGGTGTCACTGCTGCTGATGTCAAGAAATTCGTTCAACTGGACTCTACTGCTAAGAATATCATTTGTGGTCATCTGACCAAAGGACAGTATGGCCGTGTGAGTGCCTTGAAGACATCCAAACTGGTCTGGGACTGGCTCTCCAAAGTTAATGAAGGCATCTCAACCCAAAGAGATCAAAGAATCAGTGTCCTTCACAATCTCTTCAACCGCTTCAAGCGAAATGACAATGAGAATGTCCAGCACACATTTGACTGGCTCACTGACATCACAAATGAGCTTCAAGCCCTCGGCGCCACTGAGATCACCAAACATGAAATCGTCAAGACGCTGCTGAGATCACTTGATAGTTCGTTTGACATCCTGGCCCTGATGATTCAAGAACGTCCTGATTTCAAGACACTCGATCCGTCTGACATACTTGAGAGGCTCAACACACATGAGTTTCAACTTTCTGAGAAAAGAGATATCTACGGTCCAAACTATGGGCGAACTCGTGCCTTGAAGGCAAAAGCTGTCTCCTCATCTGAAGAAGAGTCTGACTGCAGTTCTGATGATCCTGAAGACATTGGAAGAGAACTTGCAATGCTAGTGAAGAAGTTTCAAAAATTCACCAAGAAGAAAGGCTTCAGAAAATCTTCACGATCAAGCTCAAGGAATGATGAAGCTTCTGCTCATGACTACAAGAAGAAAACATGTCACAAGTGCAAGAAAACTGGGCACTTCATCTCTGAGTGTCCACAGTGGGACAACGAGAACAGAAGGAAGAAGAAGAGCAAGGAATATGATTTTGACGACAAGAAGAAGAAGAAACACTCAAAGTCTTCTTCCAAGTCTTCATCAAAGTCGTCATCACACAAGAAGAGCTCATCTGGCAAGGCACGTGCGTTTGTTGGGAAGGAGATGGATTCAGAAGAGGAGTCCGCATCTGAGGAGGCAGAGGTGGAGTCTGAGGAGGAGTCTGATTCTGGCATTGCAAGTCTGGCTACAGCATATGTCGCCAAGTCCATCTTCAACACTGAAGACAATGACTGCATCACCGACACCGACGCAAATGACAAGAACGACTCCACTCCTACCTACTGCTTCATGGCACGCGGTGCCAAGGTAAACACACGCACTACTCGCTATGAAACATCAAGTGACGATGACTCTGAATGTGATTCAAAACCTAGCTACAGAACACTTGCTAAAATTGCAACTGAACAATAGAAAGCTATGGAACATATTCAAAAACTGTTAGACAGAAGCGATGATCTGTTGGGTGCCGAAATGACTCGTTCTGAATCCTTAATTGAAGACATAAAAAATCTTCACGTTAAGTATCAGGAACTTGAAGATCGTCTTGAGACTCTCTCAACTACTCATGAAAAGCTCTCCTATGATTATCTTTAAAAGAAGCAAGATCTTGAGAAGTTGAGAGCGGATCATGAAGATCTTCAAAAGGAAAATGAGTCACTTCGCTCCGAACAGATCAGTCCCGCTCAGGAAGGATTTGAACCGCCATGTCTTAAATGCATTGAGCGTGATAATGCTAATTCTGTTGCTGAAAGTTCCACTGCTACTGCTGTTCGAATATCTTCAAATGTTGATGTGGTAACTAACCCCTCTGCTGAGGATACCACTGCTATTGCTGATGAGAATGCTAGGTTGAAGACATTGCTTGAAACAGGGATGTACAAAAGTCTTCAAGGGCATCAGACATTATGTGATGTCCTCAAAAAGCAGATCCTGAATCGTAACCCTAGGAAAGAGGGTGTTGGATTCGTGAGGAAAATCAATGCAGATGGCTCTTACTGGAAACCTGAGCAGTACCCCAAAACTACATGGGTTGCTGCAAAGGAACTTTCAGCAGATCCATCCAATTTATCTGGCTTCACTTGTGCTAACCCAATTATCATTAATGAATCCTTTGATGCAAACTATAAACTGTTTAAGAATCAGAATGGTGAAGTGTTTGCCAGGTACATTGGTACTAACTGCAGGAATGGACCGCCTATGAAGAAGATCTGGGTTCCGAAAACATGTCTGGAAAATCTTCCTGTGAATGTCTTCATGACACCTCACTTAAAGAAGACAAACCTCGGTCCAAAGGCTTCATACAGACAGAGGACTCACCTGAGTCACACTAACGCAAATGTTTTGCAGGGAAACCATACTCAGGCATATGAATATGAGAGCGGTTCGTCGAACCGTCATGTTCATATGACCAAAAATTATTCTGCTTGTGCCTATGAGTATTATTGTCCCCCTACTAGACTGTTTGCTAAGGCTTCAAAGCCAAAATTCTCAGATGCTGCACTTAGACTTATAGCTTCTAAGCCACCCTTGAAGATGTGGGTGGTTAAGAAAGCTTAACTCTCTTTTGCAGGGAAAGGTCTCCAGCACAAAAACAAAATCTTCTGATGCTATTGCTGGGGACCATAAAAATCTTGTGGGGCGCAAGATAAACTGCCCAAATGGCATCATTATGTACTTTGTTCCTGAATCGCATGCTACTCTCCCCATTAGTCCTAATCTGGACCTAAGTTTTCATAACCCACTGGTTCGTCAAATGTTTATGCTTCACAACACTCTTCGTGAAGCCTATCCCCCTAACTGCACTGTAGGGTACGACACCGGCGACTTCAAAGTCTTCAGAATGGATTATTGACAGTGGGTGTACAAATCACATGACTAGCAGAAGAAGCCTTCTTATGGACTCAACTTTACGTCCATCCGACAAGAGCCACATTACATTCGCTGACACTGGTAAAAGTAAGGTATTGGGTCTAGGTAGAGTTGCAATCTCAAAGGATCAACACATGGATAAAGTCATGCTTGTTGAATCCCTTGGCTTCAACTTAATGTCTGTCTCAATGCTTTGCGATTTGAATATGATTGTAATGTTTGGCAAATATCGCTGCCTGGTGCTAATGGTATCTGACAAATCTCTAGTGTTTGAAGGGTATAGGAAAGGTGATTTGTATGTGGTAGATTTCTCAGCAGGACCACAACTTGCAGTATGTCTTCTTGCAAAAGCTTCAGAATGCTGGCTTTGGCATCGAAGGCTTGGGCATGCTGGCATGAGGAACCTCCACACTCTTGCGAAGAAAAAGCACGTCATAGGCATCGAGGGCGTCAAGTTCAAGAAATATCACTTATGCGGTGCCTGTGAAGCAGGGAAGATGACAAGGGCAAAACATCCCTCGAAGACAATCATGACCACTACTCAACCCTTCGAACTGCTTCACATGGATCTTTTTGGTCCCACTCACTACTCAACATTTACTACTTCTGCATGCCTCTATGGCTTCGTAAGTGTTGATGATTATTCTAGATATACTTGGGTGCACATAATCCTTTACAAGAATGAAGTGCAGGATGTCTTCAGACGCTTTGCAAATCGAGCCATGAACAATTTTGGCGCCAAGATAAAGCACATCAGAAGTGACAATGGCACTGAATTCAAGAACACTGGCCTTGATACATATCTGGATACCTTGGGGATCACACATGAATTCTCAGCTCCATACACGCCACAGCAGAATGGCGTCGTCGAACGCAAGAACAGAACACTCATTGAGATGGCCAGAACAATGCTAGATGAATACAAGACTCCAAGAAAATTCTGGACTGAAGCCATTGATACTGCGTGCCATACAATCAATCGTGTTTATCTTCACAAGCTTCTGAACAAGACATCTTATGAGCTCCTAACTGGCAAGAAGCCAAATGTCAGTTACTTCAGAGTATTTGGCGCAAAATGCTGGATCAAGGACCCACACCACACCTCAAAGTTTGCACCAAAAGCACATGAAGGCTTCATGCTTGGATATGGAAAGGATTCGCACTCCTACAGAGTCTTCAATCTCTTCCACTACAAAGTGGTTGAAACAGTGGATGTGCGATTTGATGAAACCAATGGATCACAAAGAGAGCAATTGCCAAATGTGCTAGATGTAGTTCCAGCAAATGAATCAATCAAGCTTATGGGAACTGGAGAAATTGTACCTTCTGAAGCTCATCCTGAAGAAGAACTTATCATCTCAGCACCTGATCCACATGAAGACAATGCTCAGCCTGAAGATATACCTTCAAATGACCACATAGATCAGCAAGAGCAAAGTCTTCGCCCCACACACCCTCGTGTTGCAAACAAAGTACAAATTGACAAAATACTTGACAGCATCAATGCACCTGGTCCACTCAATCGTTCAAGGGCAACTCAGCTAACAAACTTCTGTGGGCATTTCGCATTCGTCTCAATATCAGAACCCAAGAAAGTTGAAGAAGCCTTCATGGAACCTGAATGGATTCAAGCTATGCAAGAAGAGCTTCAACAGTTTGAGCTGAATAATGTATTGGAACTGGTTAAGCGTCCTGATCCATGGAAGCACAACATAATAGGCACCAAATGGATATACCGCAACAAGCAAGATGAGCATGGTCAAGTTGTCAGAAACAAAGCTCGTCTCGTTGCTCAAGGATATACTCAAGTGGAGGGCATTGACTTCGATGAAACATTTGCTCCTGTGGCTAGGCTTGAAGCCATACGCATACTGCTGGCCTATGCAAATCATCATAACAT
>NC_053028.1:214383678-214404288 GCF_003073215.2 Triticum urartu | reverse complement strand
TCAGAACACACACATCATTCCAACTCATATGTTCTGAGAGAGAACCACCTACTCATGTGTTGAGACCAAGACATTCCATTCCTACCATATGAATCTTGATTTCTAGCCTTCCCAAGTTGCTTTCCACTCAAATCTTCTTTCCACCAAATCCAAATCCTATGAGAGAGAGTTGAGTGTTGGGGAGACTATCATTTGAAGCACAAGAGCAAGGAGTTCATTACCTACACACCATTTGTTACTTCTTGGAGAGTGGTGTCTCCTAGATTGGCTAGGTGTCACTTGGGAGCCTCCGACAAGATTGTGGAGTTGAACCAAGGAGTTTATAAGGGCAAGGAGATCGCCTACTTCGTGAAGATCTACCGCTAGTGAGGCAAGTCCTTCGTGGGCGATGGCCATGGTGGGATAAACAAGGTTGCTTCTTCGTGGACCCTTTGTGGGTGGTTGCTTCTTCGTGGACCCTTCGTGGGTGGAGCCATGTGTGGACTCGCGCAGCCGTTGCCCTTGGATGGAGCCCTGTGTGGACTCGCGCAACCGTTACCCTTCGTGGGTTGAAGTCTCCATCAACGTGGATGTAGGATAGCACCACCTATCCGAACCACGGGAAAAACATCCGTGTCTCCAATAGCGTTTGAATTCTCCAAACCCTTCCCTTTACATTCTTGCAAGTTGCATGCTTTACTTTCCGCTGCCAATATACTCTTTGCATGCTTGCTTGAATTGTGTGATGATTGCTTGACTTGTCCTAAAATAGCTAAAATCTGCCAAGAACTAAAATTGGGAAAATGTTAAGTTTTTATTTGGTCAAGTAGTCTAATCACCCCCCCCTCTAGACATACTTTCGATCCTACAAGTGGTATCAGAGCTTTGGTCTCCATTTGCTTGATCTCCATAGCTTTTGGTGGTCATAGCCTTGGTTTCACAACCTAGGAGAGTATGGCGTCTAGCGAGGGAAATTATCACCGTAGAGGTCCTTACTTTGATGGCACTAATTTTGCTAGTTGGAAGCATAAAATGAAAATGCATATTCTTGGACATAACCCCGCTGTTTGGGCTATTGTGTGTGTTGGTTTGCAAGGTGACTTCTTTGACGGGAGAGAACCAAACCGTGAAGCTACCGCGGATGAGTTGAAGATGTTGCAATACAATGCTCAAGCTTGTGATATTCTCTTCAACGGATTGTGCCCTGAAGAATTCAACAAAATCAGCCGCCTTGAGAATGCAAAGGAAATTTGGGACACCTTGATTGATATGCACGAAGGTACCGACTCCGTCAAGGGATCCAAGTTGGATGTGCTTCAAAGCCAACTTGACAAGTTCAAGATGAAGGATGGTGAAGGTGTCGCTGAAATGTACTCTAGGCTTGCTCTCATCACAAATGAGATTGCCGGCTTAGGAAGTGAAGAGATGACCGATAGATTCATCATCAAGAAGATCCTAAGAGCCTTGGATGGAAAATATGATACCGTGTGCACATTGATCCAAATGATGCCCAATTACAAAGATCTCAAGCCAACGGAGGTGATTGGAGGAATTGTTGCTCATGAGATGTCACTTAAGGATAAAGAGGAACTTCACAACAAATCAAGTGGTGCCTATAAAGCCTCATGTGAAGCCCCTACATCATCAAGTGAGAAACAAGACTTCAATGAAGAATTGAGCTTAATGGTGAAGAACTTCAACAAGTTCTACAAGAGTAGAAGCAAAGATAGAAGCTCCAAGTCAAGGTCCTACAATGACAAAAGATCTTCTAGTCGAGAGCGAAACTGTTACAATTGTGGAAGACCCGGACACTATTCCAATGAGTGCACGGCTCCCTACAAGAGAAGAGAAGATTCTCCAAAAAGAAGAAGCAAAGGATCACCACCAAGAGAGAGAAGGAGTAGAGATGATCGTTATGAACGAAGATACTCACGGAGAAGCAAGGATTCGGAAAGGAAGGAAAAATCATCAAGGAGCTACACAAGACGAAGACATCAAGCTCATGTTGGTGAATGGGTATCCGGCTCCGACTCCGACAGCCACTCCGAGAGAAGTTATCACTCCGACTCCGAATATACTCAAGATGAAGGTGTTGCCGGTCTAGCACTTGTGTCAACCAACTCCTACGACATATTTGACTCACCAAATGAGGGAATTGGAAGATGCTTCATGGCCAAAGGTCCTAAGGTAACACACCCCGAGTATGTTGATTTAAATAGTGATGAAGATGACTTGTTAGGTGATGATTTGCTTAGTGACAACTCTAGTGATGAATACTATGATGAAAGACCAATTAATCATGCTAATCAAGATAAAACGAATGACAATGATAAGGAGAAGATTGAGGCTCTAACTAAAGAACTAAAAACTCTTAAGTTAGCCCATGACACTATCTTCGAAGATCATCGAGAACTTTTAAGAGCTCATGAGAAACTACGCTTTGAAAAGCTCAATCTTGAGCAAGAGCATGAGTTCTTAAAGGCAATCAATGATGATCTCCGCAACAAAAGTTCTTCTTACATTGCCAAGCGTTTACTCTTATCCACTTACATGCCTCAAGTCAAGTCTAACAAGAAAGATTCTTCCTCTAGTAGTAACAATGATCATGGTAAATCCAATATTGTTGCTTCTAGTAGTTCTCTTGATTCCACTAATGATTCTCTTAGCCAAGTTACACTTGAGCAAGAAAATAGCTTATTGAAGGGAATTATAGAGAAAGGAGTGTACAAAAGCCTTGCCGGGAGTAAGCAATTCGAGGAAATTGTGCGCAAGCAAGGAATGCACCGGAAGAATCAAGGTGTTGGTTTTGAACGAAAGTTCAATGCCAATGGAGTTGAATGGGAAGAAGATCAATACCCCAAGACAAAGTTTGTCCCTCAACAAGAGAAGTATACTTCTTTCAAGGGGACACAAGCTCAAGATGATCTTCCACCACAAGACTACGAGCAAAAAGGGAAGGACAAGCTTCAAGAGGAAATTGATGCATTTGAAGAAGCTCCTAAGACCTTAGTCAAGTGGATTCCCAAGACTACTTCAAGTTCCACTTCATCAAGTACGACTACAACTCCAAGGATTCCCATCAAGATGATGTGGATCCAAAAGAAGAAGAACTAGAGAGTTCTTGAGGGTGACTCCGCCAACATACTTCACTCTTATCATTTTGGCAAGAACAAGTGCAATCAACTTCCACATCTTGCACTAGTTCAAGGAGTCACAAACCCTCTTGTTGGTAAGACAAGGGACAAGGTAACCTAAAAGTTTTCATGGACATCATCTTTTGTGTGCATCACTCTATGTCTATGGATATCCTTGTTTGTTCCTTGTGGTACTAACCCATGTAGGTATTGAAAGTGCAATTCACTCAAATGGATAGCTCCAAGAGATCTACATCAACATTGAGCATCCACATCTTCAATATCTACATGAAGTCATCATCGACAAAACCCAAGGTTAGTTCATCCCTCTTAGGGGGGATATCACATCTAGGGGGAGCTTTACTCTAAGACTTGAGCTAAAGCAACTCTAAAGATGTGAACACAACAATGCTTTATGTAAAAGTGGTAACCCCACTTGAACTTAAACGATGAGTATGACCTACGATCAAGTGTTCTCACTTGACTCCTAAGTCAATATACTCATATATAGATGACCTAGTCATCGCAAATTGCTTGATAGATGCTAGAATTGGTTGTGCATGCCTTGCCACATATTTCATTTGCCATCTTATTGTGTGAGTATGCTGATTGCATATTTTACTCATTCGAGGACATCCACTTGCTGTTTTGATTGTTTGGTTTTATCTTCTTTTGCCAAGTGGATGGACAAGAATGCCTAAGAACCTCCTCTAGCTATCTATGCTTTTCTCGTCTCAAACTCTATTCATGGTGCATCACAAAATTTGATCAAGTCAGATTCGAACCACTCTGTGTGAGGAGCGCTCGGAGTCCCAGATTCGTCATAGACTTAAACTTCCAAAACCTCTTTATGATTCTCGGTCTGACCGATACTCCACATTCGGTCCTACCGAGATCATTAAGTTGATCTAGGTTTTTGATCTCGGTGCAACCGATTTGAACCTTTCGGTCACACCGAGTTTCAGTAACTGCACGCAGTTATGAATCTCGGTGCCACCGAGTCGTTCCACTCGGTCACACCGACAGGGTCGGGCTATATATAGTCACGGGCAAAATTTGGAAATTTCTCCAAAACCCTTCGCCCGCGCGATAGCCTGCTCTGCCCTCGAGGTCTCCGGATCGTCTTCTCGCCGCCAGCAGCCTCCAGTCGCTGGTCTCCGTCGCCGTCAACGGGAATTCTGCCCCACCGTTGCCGCCGTAGCAAGTCCCCGCCGAACTAGGGTATGGACTTGATCTTTGTGCTATTCCTCAATCTGATTCCTAGCACATTGTGATCATATTGTTTCTAGCCACGTTTGATAAACTTCTATCCAGTCAAAACGCTCATAGGTTAGGTTTGATTCGAAAATTCTAGGTTTAGGTTTCCGCCGAAACCATCTCGGACCCACCGAGTTGAAAACTCGGTCCCACCGATTTGGCTTATACCATTGCACAAGTGAGACTCGGTCTGACCGAGAATTACTTATCGGTGTGACCGATTTTGAACTCAGTGAAACCCTAGCAGTCTCGGTGCCACCGAACTGTGACTCGGTCCTACCGTGTTCACTAGTTTAGGTTCCAAAACTGCTTCGGTATCACCAAGTTTGAAAGTCGGTAGATCCGAGATGATTTCAGTGGGAAACTAAAACTAAGTTTTTGGATCATTCTTTTTGCAAAAATCTCTGCATTTTGTGATGCTCATCCACTCTATCTCCTCTATAATCTATTCACAGGGTCAGCAGTCAGTTTGCATCATGTTAGACCAGAGTGACAGCCAAAACTTGTCAGAGCAGCAAGTGCAGTTGAGTGAGGGCACTAGCCCCTCAAGTTCCTTAGATGATGGCAGCAGGAGCACACCCAGCAACTTGCCTAAAGCTGCCACTAGACAAAGGAAGAAGAGAACCTCAGATTCTGAAGATGAGGACTATGTGGCAGAGGAAGAGGCCACTTCCAAGAGAATTGAGCCAGCTCAAGGCACTAAGCCAGGTATGAAAATCAAAAGGCCAGCAGGCAGGCAGCCCATGTCAAAGGCTAGAGCCTCAACTGAGAAGCCCACTTCCCAAGAGCCAGTTGCTGCTGAGGGCAAGAAGAGGAAGGAGAGAGTGAAGAAGACAGTAGCTAGAGTGCTTGGGAAGGCCTCCATCATGGTAGAAGAGGAGGAGGAAGAAGAGGTTGCTGCACCAGCACCCAAGGCAGCAAAACTTATGGGAGATGCCATAAGGTCAGGGGGAGCTGCATCCAAGCCCAAGGAAGCACCTAAGGCTGCATCTAAGCCTAAGAGTGCACCAAAGAGAAACACAAGAAGCATCCCAGCCACTGAGAAGAACAAGGCCCCAGTGCCTGAGACTGTTGCTGAGGAAGAGGAAGAGAGTGTCCTTCGGAAGCTAAAGCCCAAGATCCCAGACCACAACGATGCTCAGCCTGTGGCTGAGGATATGAAGCTCAGGAGAGACTCAGGGCTCAGGAAATGGAGAGAAGCAGATCCATACGCTTCTAGGAGAAGGACTGCAGTGGACTACAGGTTTCATACCAAGGAGCAGCAGGATTTCTATGAGACAGTGCTACTTGACAAGAAGCCAATTGTATGTGACATGAGATGGGTCGACTGGACCTACATCAAGGACAATGAAGAGTACTACCCTGGAGTATTTGACAGCTTTAGTGCGTGTGGAGTTGCAGACTTTGTTGGGTAGAAGCTCACAAAGTGGAACGAGGAGCTGATCATGCAATTCTACTCCACAGCACACTTCTACCCGGATGGCAGGATCACATGGATGTCAGAGGGTACAAGGTACCACTCTACTGTTGAGGAATGGGCGAAGCTAATCAATGCCCCAGAGGAGCAAGCAGATGACTTGGACATTTATGCCAAGAGGAAGATGGATCACAACTCCATGTCCAACATGTACAAGGAGATTCCGAATGAAGCACTTGACACATTCAAGTTTGGCTCAGTGCATTATCTGCTCTCAGGATTGCCTACGATCAACTGGATCCTTAGGCACACCCTTCTGCCCAAGTCTGGAGATCACAAGATGATCAGAGGTCACGCGATCAATTTGCTTCATGTCTTTGACGTGCCTCAAAAATTCAAAGTCATGAGCCTCATAGTGGAAACAATCAAAAGGACTGCGGCAGATCAGAAGAGGAGCTGTGGATATGCCCCTCAGATTCAGGAGCTCATCAACTCCAAGATGGGCACGGGCGTATATTTGTTGGATAAGGAACACCTGCCCATCCGTCCCGATTTTGAGAACAATGAAGTTGTTATGACTGAGAATGAACCATCATCTGCCCATGCACAAGCTCAGAAGGAGAAGGCGAAGAAGGAGAAAGCTGCCAGGATGCCTACTCAAGCGGAGGCATCTGATTACTTCCTGAAAACCAAACAAGAGCAGCTTGGTTACCTGATTGCGTCCACCCTGCGGATTGAGCAGAGTATAGCCACCCTGACTCAGAACCAGACGAGTTTAGAGAGGATCATGGAACAGAGGTTCTATGACTTGGACATCAAGGTGACAGAGATACAGACTGCCGTGGAGCAGCTCCAGGAGGACATGAATGAGAGGAGAGGCAGGACCACGACTGATGCTTTTGCGAGGGTACCACGAGGTCCGAGGTCGTCTGCACTACCAGTTGCTGACACCAGAGCTACAATGTCTACACCAGCCACAGCCTCAGTTCCACCAGCTCCAGCATCCACTTCAGCCTCGACTCCGACCACGTCTACCGAAGGCTTCGTCCTTGGAGTGCTCCGGACTCCACCACCACCTGAAGATCAAGCCTGAGTGTCGACTTAGCACTATGCATTTTCTAGGAACTTTTTGGTAACTTGTTGCCAAAGGGGGAGAAGATGTATAGATCATAGGCTTCGAGAGAGAGAGTGTTGCTTTTCTCTCTTGCTTTATTTGGTGGTTTTTCGAACTTGTCTGTTTTTTTTGAGTGCTTGATACTACGTCATTATTTGTGAGACATTGATGATCATGTGTTTGATAATAAGCTACACTTAATGTTTGCTTAATGCTTGCTTAAATATTATCATTCTATCTATCGTTTGTGATCATTCACTATTCTTGGTGATGAGTGCATGTATTTCAATCTTATCATTTTGAGCGCTCCACCAAGATGTATGTGACATGGAAGAGTAACCCATGACTCTAACTCTTTGTGCATTTGTAGTCCAAAGCAAATTTTAAATATGCACAAATTTAGGGGGAGCTCTTACTTATCACATACTTCTCAAAGCGACGATATATTTCATGATTATTATCTTTTCTCGAAGCTTTGATCTATATGTTGTCATCAATTACCAAAAAGGGGGAGATTGAAGGTGCAACTATCCCTAGGTGGTTTTGGTAATTCATAACAACATATAGCTCATTGAGCTAATGCTATTCCAAGATGATTATTTCAGGAAAGCTCAATGATTGGCATGGCATGGATGTGAAAGTGGAACCCTCAAAATGCTAAGGACAAAGGATTGGCTCAAGCTCAAAAGCTCAAGACTCTTCATTTTATATTTTAGTGATCCAAGATCACATTGAGTCTTTAGGAAAAGCCAATACTATTAAGGAGGGATGAGGTGTTGCTTAATGAGCCTCTTGCTTCATGTGCTTAGTGATATGCTCCAAAACCCTCAACTACTTTTCCATATCCACATATGACCTAAACCCTAAGCCAAACTCGGTCCTACCGATTTTTCCTATCCGGCGCCACCGAGTTTCACTTGTCATTAGCCACTGCCAAACCCTAGCAATTCGGTTCTACCGATAAGGATCTCAGTCTCACCGAGATGGGGTTGCAAACTCTCTGTTTCCCTTTCGTAACTTTTCGGTCTTACCGAAAGAGCGAATCGGTCCCACCGAGATTGCAATGTAAACTCAGTGTTTCCCCTTTGTAACTTTTCGGTCTCACCGAGTTCCACTCGGTCCCACCGAAAGAGCAAATCGGTCCCACCGAGTTTGCCTGACCAACTCTCTGGTTAGCTAATTACCAAATTCGGTCTCACCAGTTTGTGTAATCGGTCTCACCGAGATTACGTTATGCCCAAACCCTAACCGAGTCGGTCCTACCGAGTTGCATGTCAGTCCCACCGAAATTCCTAACGGTCACTAGGTTTACTATTTCGGTCAGACCGAGTTTTCTGATTCGGTCCCACCGAGATTGGTAAATTGTGTGTAACAGTTGGATTTTGTGTGGAGGCTATATATACCCCTCCACTTCTTTCTCATTCGATGAGAGAGCCATCAGAACACACACATCATTCCAACTCATATGTTCTGAGAGAGAACCACCTACTCATGTGTTGAGACCAAGACATTCCATTCCTACCATATGAATCTTGATTTCTAGCCTTCCCAAGTTGCTTTCCACTCAAATCTTCTTTCCACCAAATCCAAATCCTATGAGAGAGAGTTGAGTGTTGGGGAGACTATCATTTGAAGCACAAGAGCAAGGAGTTCATTACCTACACACCATTTGTTACTTCTTGGAGAGTGGTGTCTCCTAGATTGGCTAGGTGTCACTTGGGAGCCTCCGACAAGATTGTGGAGTTGAACCAAGGAGTTTGTAAGGGCAAGGAGATCGCCTACTTCGTGAAGATCTACCGCTAGTGAGGCAAGTCCTTCGTGGGCGATGGCCATGGTGGGATAGACAAGGTTGCTTCTTCGTGGACCCTTTGTGGGTGGTTGCTTCTTCGTGGACCCTTCGTGGGTGGAGCCCTGTGTGGACTCGCGCAACCGTTGCCCTTGGGTGGAGCCCTGTGTGGACTCGCGCAACCGTTACCCTTTGTGGGTTGAAGTCTCCATCAACGTGGATGTAGGATAGCACCACCTATCAGAACCACGGGAAAAACACCCGTGTCTCCAATAGCGTTTGAATTCTCCAAACCCTTCCCTTTACATTCTTGCAAGTTGCATGCTTTACTTTCCGCTGCCAATATACTCTTTGCATGCTTGCTTGAATTGTGTGATGATTGCTTGACTTGTCCTAAAATAGCTAAAATCTGCCAAGAACTAAAATTGGGAAAAGGTTAAGTTTTTATTTGGTCAAGTAGTCTAATCACCCCCCTCTAGACATACTTTCGATCCTACAGTTGTGCCCTCCTCGGCCCACCTCTGGTGCCCATCTTCTAGTAGATAAGTCATTTTGACCTAGACAAAATGAGGAGAGGACTTTCGGGACGAAGCACCGCCGTCTCGAGGTGAAACTTGGGCAGGAGCAATTTTGCCCTCCGGTGGAGCGATTCCGCTGGGGGAACTTCCCTCCCGGAGAGGGAAATCGTCGCCATCGTCATCACCAACAACTCTCCCATTGTAACTCCCACGATTCGGCTATATCTCCCATGTGTCGAGGCACGACTTAGAGGCATAAACGCATGGTGGTTTTGTCACAAGATGGGTAATCTTCACACAATCCCATGTACTGAATAAGAAAGGGATAAAGAGTTGGCTTACAATCGCCACTTCACACAAATAACAACTTAAACATACATCATTCAGAGTATAATCAAGGTCCGACTATGGAACCAAAATAAAAGAAGACAACCCCAAATGTTAGATCCCCATTCATCCCAACTAGGCACCACTACTGATCATCCGGAAAAGACACATAGTAACGACCAAGCTCTTCATCGAGCTCCCACTTGAGTTCGGTAGCATCACCTGCATAGGTATCATCGACACTTGTAACTGTTTGGAAGTATCCGTGAGTCATGAGGACTCAGCAATCTCACACCCGTGAGATCAAGACTATTTAAGCTTATGGGTAGGATAAGGTAGTGAGGTGGAGCTGCAGCAAGCGATAAGCAAATATGGTGGCTAACATACGCAAATAAGAGTAAGATGAGAAGCTACACAACGGTCGTGAAGCTAGAAGCGATCAAGAAGTGATCCTAAAACTACTTACGCATAAACATAACTCCAAAACCATGTTCACTTCCCGGACTCCACTGAAAAGAGACCATCATGGCTACATACGCGGTTGATGCATTTTAATGAAGTCAAGTGTCAAGTTCTCTACAATCGTATATTAACAAATTCCCATCCGCCACATAACCACGGGCACGGCTCTCGAAAGTTTATACCCTGCAGGGGTGTCCCAATGTGACGCCCCCGATTTGACCATACACTAATCATACATGCAAACGTGTACGATCAAGATCAGGGACTCACGGGAAGATATCACAACACAACTCTACAAATAAAATAAGTCATACAAGCATCATATTACAAGCCAGGGGCCTCGAAGGCTCGAATACAAGAGCTCGATCATAGACGAGTCAGCGGAAGCAACAATATCTGAGTACAGACATAAGTTAAACAAGTCTGCCTTTAAGAAGGCACACAAACTGGGATACAGATCGAAAGAGGCGCAGGCCTCCTGCCTGGGATCCTCCTAAACTACTCCTGGTCGTCGTCAGCGGGCTACACGTAGTAGTACGCACCTCCCGAGTAGTAGTAGTCGTCGACGGTGGCGTCTGGCTCCTGGACTCCAATGTCTGGTCGCAACATCGGGTATAGAAAGGGGGAAAAGAGGGAGCAAAGCAACCGTGAGTACTCATCCAAAGTACTCGCAAGCAAGGAGCTACACTACATATGTATGCATTGGTATCAAATGGAATAAGGGTATCATATGTGGACTGAACTGCAGAATGCCGGAATAAGAGGGGGATAGCTAGTCCTATCGAAGACTACGCTTCTGGCCACCTCCATCTTGCAGCAGGAGAAGAGAGTAGATGGTAAGTTCACCAAGTAGCATCGTGTAGCATAATCCTAACCGATGATCCTCCCCTCGTCGCCCTGTGAGAGAGCGATCACCGGTTGTATCTGGCACTTGGAAGGGTGTGTTTTATTAAGTATCCGGTTCTAGTTGTCATAAGGTCAAGGTACAACTCCAAGTCGTCCTGTTACCGAAGATCACGACTATTCGAATAGATTAACTTCCCTGCAGGGGTGCACCCACATAACCCAACACGCTCGATCCCATTTGGCCGGACACACTTTGCTGGGTCATGCCCGACTTCAGAAGATCAACACGTCGCAGCCCTACCTAGGCACAATAGAGAGGTCAGCACGCCGGTCTAAATCCTATGGCGCAGGGGTCTGGGCCCATCGCCCATTGCACACCTACACGTTGCGAGGGCGGCCGGAGCAGACCTAGCCTAGCAGGCATTCTAGTCCAATCCGGCGCGCACCGCTCAGTCGCTGACGTCACGAAGGCTTCGGCTGATACCACGACGTCGAGTGCCCATAACTGTCCCCGCGTAGATGGTTAGTGCGTATAGGCCAGTGGCCAGACTCAGATCAAATACCAAGATCTCGTTAAACGTGTTATCTTGAAATAACCGCGAACGCCGACCAGGGCCAGGCCCACCTCTCTCCTAGGTGGTCTCAACCTGCCATGTCGCTTAGCCACAAAGATCCACATAGAGGGCCATTGGGACAAAGGTCCTTTCAGCCCCCAATCCGTGAATCACTCGCGGGTGCTCCACGAGCCGACCCGACTTTAGTCACCACATGTATCATGTATAAAGTATATAGTATATACCCGTGATCACCTCCCGAGTGATCACGGCCCGATAGTATAGCATGGCAGACGGACAAGAATGTAGGGCCACTGATGATATACTAAGCATTAGGATTGCAGGTAAAGGTAACAACAGTAGTAGCAAGGACAGGCTATGCATCAGGATAGGATTAACGGAAAGCAATAACATGCTACACTACTCTAATGCAAGCAGTATAGAGGAGAGTAGGCGATATCTAGTGATCAAGGGAGGGGGCTTGCCTGGTTGCTCTAGCAAGAGAGAGGGGTCGTCAACACCGTAGTCGTACTGGGTAGCAGCGGCGTCGGTCTCGGTGTCTAGCGAGAGAAGAGGGGGAAGAAATAATAAATATAATACAAACAAATGCATGACAATGCATGACATGACAAAGCGTGATGCTAGGTGTGCCCTAACGCGGTATGAGGTGGTACCGGTGAAGGGGGAAAATATCCGGGAAAGTATTCCCGGTGTTTCGCATTTTCGGACAGATGAACCAGAGGGGGAAGTTGCGAGTTTGATATGTTAGGGGTGTGTGGCGGACGAACGGGCTGCATATCCGGATTCGTCTCGTCGTTCTGAGCAACTTTCATGTTGAAAATAATTTAATCCGAGTTACGGATTAAAAGATATGATTTTCTAAAGATTTACTAATTTCTGGAATTTAATTAATCATTTAATTTAATTCGAAATTGGATTAATGACATCAGCAGTCAACAGGGATTGACTAAGTCAAACTGACAGATGGGGCCATTGACTGTGTCAACAGCATAGTCGGCAGGTCCAGTCAGCAGTCAACAGTCTCGTTGACTTAGTCCAACTTACGCGTGGGTCCCACTTGTCATACTCTGTTAGTTAATTAACAATAGTTAGTTAGGTTAATTAATCTTAAATAGTTAATTTAATCCGAATTAATTAGGTTAATTAATTAGTTAATTAGTTAGTTATTTATTTTTATTATTAATTATTTATTTATATATATTTAATTCCTTTTTTTAAACCGTCCTAGGGGATGGACCCCACTAGTCAGTGGCACGAAGGCCTTAGCGGGGCGGGCACACGGGTTACAGGCACGGGCGCCCGATGGGGCGAGCCCGGGCGACGGGCGCCGGCCGCCCGACACGGGAGGCAACCGGGGTAGCGGCGAGGCGCCGCAGCCGCCGACGAGTGGAGGCGGGCAGCAGGAGCCACCGGCGAGTGGAGGTGGGCAGCAGTGGAAGCTAGCAGCAGGCTACGGGCGCGCGCGGCGCACGGGCGCAGGCAGCAGCAACAAGGAGCGGGCCGCGGCAGCGCAGCATCAGGCACACGGGGATGCAGGGGCGCACGGGGAGCAGACGAGGAGTGCGGTGAGCAGCTAGGTGGGGAGCTGCGGAGGCGGCGCGCGCGGCTGGCCGGTCAGCGGGAAGAGCAGAGGGCCGCGGACGGAGCGGGGCAAGGCACACACCGAGCGCGTGCGGGCGGGCGCGGTCGTCGCGTGGCGAGCGCGAGCGTGCGCAGAGGGGGGTGGGGTAAGCGCGTGGGTGGCCACGGGCGCGCGGGGGACGTGGGCGAGCGGGGCCGTGACTGTGGCCGTGTGGGGGCACGCGTGCACGCCGGCGAGCCAGAGCGAGAGTGCGGGTGAGCACGCAAGCGGGCGGCGGCCTCGGCGAGCAGCAGTAGCGGGTCGTGGCGAGCTTCAGGGAGGGAGCGGCATCGCGGGGGGGGGGGGCGATGGCCGAGCGCGGCCTGGGCGCAGCCAGCAGGGGCCGCGACGGGCGCGGCGCGTGCGAAAGCACGGACGGGCGCGGGCACGATGCGGGAGGGAGAGAGGAGAGGGAGGGGCTCGTGCTCACGGTGGGCGTAGGGCATGGGCAGTGGGGCGCGAGGTGGTCGATGGGGACGACGGCGTCGGAGGAGGAGAAGCAGGCCGGCGGGGTTGAGGAGGCAGTCCGGCGAGGGAGGGGCTCCGGCGAAGCGGCATTCTCCGAGCGCGGGGCGGCGTCGAGTGGCCTCCCGATCCCGATCCAATCGGGAGAGGGGGGGAGATATTTCGGGGGGAGTGGGGCGTGTCAGTGGGGGGTTAAGGAGAGAGTGGGGGGGTGGCCGGCTGGGCCGGTCGGTTGCGGCCTGGTGGGCCGAAGCCCAAGGGGCCGGGGGGCTTTCTCCTTTTTCTAGTTTTAGTTTTAGTTTTTCTTTTTTTGTATTTTCTTTCTTTTACTTATTTTCTATTCTGTTTTTTTCATTTTAAATCATTGGGGCATTTTCTAAAAATATGTTTTCTTTACTATAATTACCCTTGTAATATTCGGCAACCACCGAACACTTTTGTTTCAACTTTTAAAAACTTTTGTTATTTGCCATTTTTTTGAATTGATTTTTGAATCGGTTTGAACTAACGAAAGTTTAGCAATAGTAATCAAAGATGACATGGCATCATTAGGAGAGTTTTACTGTAGCCTAATTATCCGAGCGTTACAAATCTCCTCCACTACAAGAAATCTCGTCCCGAGATTTAGGAGGTAGAAGGAAACAGTGCGGGCTATTCATCACGCACGCGGTCCTCGCGTTCCCAAGTGGCTTCGTCTTCAAAGTGATTCGACCACTGGACTTTGAGGAACTTGATCGCCTTCTGACGTGTGCGGCGTTCAGCTTGGTCGAGAATGCGGACCGTATGCTCTTTATAGGAGAGGTCCTGTTGCAATTCAAGCACTTCATGATCCACTGCTCAGATTGGATCCTTGAAGCAACGACGGAGTTGTGACACGTGGAACACATCGTGAACCTGGGAAAGGTTCGGCGGAAGCTTCAGTTGATATGCCACTTTTCCACGCCTTTCGAGAATAGTGAAGGGACCGATATAGCGAGGAGCTATCTTGCCCTTGATCTCGAAGCAGTGAGCACCCTCCATTGGTGTAACTCGAAGATAAGCCTTTTCGCTAGGTTGATAGACCATGTCTTGGTGATGACGGTCATACTGACTTTTCTGACGTGATTGAGCAGTCTTGAGATTCTCGCGAATAATGCGAACTTGTTCTTCGGCCTGTTGGATAATATCCGGACCGAAGAGTGGACGTTCCCCAGTTTCTGACCAGTTCAGAGGGGTTCGACACTTTCGTCCATATAGCACTTCGAAGGGGGACATTTTTAGACTAGCTTGATAGCTATTATTATAGGAGAACTCGGCATATGGAAGAGATTCCTCCCATTTCTTGCCGAAGGAAACTACACAAGCTCGAAGCATGTCTTCGAGAACTTGGTTGACACGTTCCACTTGACCTTGCGACTCAGGATGGAACGCAGTACTGAACGACAGATGAATTCCCATAGTTTCTTGGAAACTTGCCCAGAATCTTGAAGTGAATAAGCTGCCACGGTCTGAATTGACCAGTGGAATACCGTGAAGTGAAACAATTCTGGACATGTAGAGAGTTGCAAGCTGGCTAGCAGTGATTGTTTCTTTGACCGCCAGAAAATGTGCAACTTTAGAAAGCTGGTCAATGACGACAAGAATAGCATCATTACCTTTCTGCGATTTGGGAAATCCAGTGACGAAGTCCATTTCAACATGGTCCCATTTCCATTCAGGAATAGAGATAGGTTGCAGAGTTCCAGCAGGCCTTTGATGTTCAGCTTTGATACGACGGCAAACGTCACACTCAGCAACATAACGAGCAATGTCCTGCTTCATATTAGACCACCAGAATCTCTGACGGATGTCCTGGTACATCTTGGTACTACCGGGATGAATAGACAGAGGCGTATCATGAGCTTCTTTCATAACCTTTTTAGTCTGATCCAGGTTTTTCCTCGAACGTGGTACCACTAGGCGGCCTTTGAAGTACAAGGCGCCATCATCGGTGATAGTGAAGAATGAGGGCTTTCCTTCTGCTAGATGGCGTTTAATCTTATGGACTTCAGAGTCATAACCTTGAATAGTCTTTATACTACCTACGAGATCTGGTACGAAAGCCAGGGTATTTAGAGAACCCTTAGTAACAACACGAAGATTCATCTTTTGGAACTCTGGGGGAGGGGGAGCGAGTGCTCCAGGAGGAACAATATGAAGGTTCAGCTTTCTAAATTCTTCGACAAGCGAGGGCTGAACTTTATGAACCTAGAGGTGGTTGCGGTACGACTTGCGGCTCAAGGCATCAGCCATTACATTAGCCTTGCCGGGGGTATAAGATATACCCACGTCAAAGTCTGCAACAGTCTCCATCCATCTCTGCTGACGGAGGTTCAGGTTAGGCTGAGTAAATAGATACTTCAGACTTTAATGGTCCGTGAAGATCTCACAACGATTACCGAGAAGGTAATGTCTCCACTGCTTCAGTGCATGAATGACAGCAGCAAGCTCGAGGTCGTGAACTAGGTAGTTTTCTTCGTGAGGGCACAGTTGACGAGAGGCATAAGCAATCACTCTGCGCTCTTGCATTAGGACACAGCCTAATCCTTGACGGGAAGCGTCGCAATAAATGACGAAGTCCTTCTTAGTATCAGGTGGAGCAAGCACTGCGGCAGAAGTCAACTTGTCTTTGAGAGCCTGGAAACTTTCCTGACACTTGTCTGTCCATTCGAACTTGACACCCTTATGCAACAGATTAGTCAGAGGCCTGGCAATCTTGGAGAAGTTCTAGACGAATCGACGGCAATAGCTGGCGAGACCGAGAAAACTTCGGACTTGCTTGACATTCTTCGGAGGAGTCCAATCGAGAATAGCCTGAACTCGTTCAGGGTTGACGGCAATACCATCCTTGGAGATGACATGCCCAAGATAGGTTACTTCGGGGAGCCAGAATTCACACTTGGAATACTTAGCATACAGTTGATGCTCTCGAAGCTTTTCCAGCACAAGACGAAGATGTTCAGCATGTTCTTCTTTGTTCTTGGAAAATACAAGGATATCATCCATATAAACCACGACGAACTTGTCGAGGTAATCCATGAATGTATAGTTCATCAGACGAGAGAAGGTGGCGGGAGCATTCATTAAGCCGAATGACATGACAGTGTACTCGTATGATCCATACCGAGTCACGAAGGCGATTTTTGGGATATCCTCTTCACGAACACGGATCTGGTGGTAACCCAACCTCAAGTCGAGTTTGGAGAACACTGAGGAACCAGCCAGTTGATCATAGAGATCATTGATCCAAGGAAGAGGATATTTATTCTGAATGGTAGATTGGTTTATAGGACGGTAGTCTTGGACTAATCGGTTCGTCCCATCCTTCTTCTTAACAAAGAGATAAGGTGCTCCCCAAGGAGAGCAACTAGGGCGAATGAAACCTTTGACAAGAGATTTGTCGATTTCCTCCTTAAGCTCAATGAGTTCATGCGGCGGCATCTTGTTGGGTCGTTTGGCTATAGGGGTGGTGCCGGGTTTCAAGTCGATGATGAATTCGACAGCTCTAGAAGGGGGAATCCCTGGAAGTTCTTTTGGGAAGACATCTTGGAATTCACGAATGATGGGAATGTTTTCAATGCCCTTGAGTGGTGCAGCATTCAACGCATTCAAGGCATAAAGCCGTGCCGCTTGGTAAGCAATTATTTCATCAAAAGGGTGTAGAAAATGGATGATCTTAGTGGCGCAAACTGTAGAAGTAGTATGCGCTTTCAACCAATCCATCCCCAGAATGAGGTCGATGCTACAGGACTTCAGTACGATGGGAGAGACAAGGAATTCCAGTCCTTCAATTTCAACGGGGACGTCGTTGCAAATCATGGAGGTCCGACATTGGCCTGCGGGAGTGTGTACTAATAGCGAAGTGTTCATGTCCTCGCTTTTAATGCCATGCATGAATGCAAAATCCTTTGACATGAATGAATGTGATGCACCTGTATCAAATAAAACAGATGCTGGTGCTGAATTTACGAGGAGTGTACCCATCATAGTAGCGGGCTGGTCTAGAACTTCATTGAGATCAACGTGGTTGGCATGAACACGACCATAAGACTTGGCATTGTTGTTGCGGGGCTGGTTGCTTCCACGACCAGCTACAGGGAGGGCCAGTTGATTCTGGTTCTGGTTGCATTCCCTAGCACGGTGTCCTAGTTGACCACACCTGAAGCACAAACCATTATTGGGAGTGGGAACAAGAGCTTGGGGTGGTGGGGCTGGAAGCCTTGGCTGCCTAGTTGGAGGAGTAGGCAGACGAGGTGCAGCATAGGACTGCCTTGGGGCAGGTGCAGTTGGCTGGTACATGCTGTTGGGAATCCATATCTTACGCTTCTGCGAGGGCGGGCCCGAAGATGAGCCTGTGTCACGGTTGCTCCTGTGAGAGCTCTGGTATTCCTGCAGACCAGTTTCGACATTGATGGCCTTGTTCACCAGGGTGGCGAAATCAGCAAAGTCATGCACTAGAAGTGTGAGCTTGATGTCAGCTTGAAGGCCATCATGGAACTTCTCCTGTCTGCGTGCATCAGTTGCAATGTCTTCTTCAGCATAGCGGGACAAGTCAAGAAACTCCCGCTGATAAGCTTCAACAGTTTTGTTGCCTTGTGTGAGGTTGCGGAACTCACGCTTCTTACGGTCCATGACTCCCTGGGGAATGAAGCGAGCACGGAAGGCAGCTTGGAAGTCTGGCCAGGTGATGATTGTTCCAACTGGCAGAGTACACCTGTGACTGTCCCACCATTGAGCAGAGGGTCCCTTCAAGAAGAAGGAAGCAAAGGTGACGTAGCTGACAGGGGCTACATCAGCAGACTCCATCTCGTAGGTGATGTCACGGAGCCAGTCATCAGCATCTAGAGGCTGAGTTGAGCTGCAATACACCGTTGGGTTGAGTCGCATGAAATCCTGCAGAGTCACTTGGGCTGGTTGCTGATTCATATTGGGGCGAGGAAACTGAGCCATCATATTTTCCATGAATTGGCGGTTCAGCTCTAACTGTTGGATCATACCAGCCATGTACTCAGGCGGTGGTGGGGCATGGCCACCACGACCACGACCACCTGGTCTAACCATCCTGCTAATATATAACAGGGGTAGTCCAGCATTGAGAATTCGCAAGGGTAAAAATTATTCATGATGAAACATGCATAATGAAAGGAACACGATAGACACTACATAGTAGTTGGCATATCTTACAAAAGAGATCATGCATAGAGTTCAGTACACAGACTAAGAACATCATAGGCGGCACGCAGGCTCGCGGCGAATGCATCTAACACTAACAAGCAAGCCTACATTAGTCCGAGGAGGAACTGTGGAGGTAGGTGTAGCCTGACAGCTGGTAGTGATGCGAAGGGAAGACCTCCACACGAGTAGCCTGGGGTCCGCGGATACTCTGGTGCGGAACCCGATGCGCAGGTGGCAGGAGAGGACCAAGTGCGGGAGAGTAGCCTCCCACATCTGGCCAGCCGACGCCCTGGGGCATCACGGTCCTGGAAGGGTAGATCGCAGAACACGAGAGATCACCAGATCGGACAAAGGGGTGCAACAGCGTCAGAGCACGGTACAGGTGCTGACGGGTGGTGTACAACTCGTGGCAAAGAGCTCGGTTAGCTCTATCCAGCCCATCAGCATGCAGAACCAGGTTCTGATGGTAGAAGGGCTCTCGGGTGACAGTGGAGTAGGCAGCAGTGTAGTATCCCTCTGCACCAACATCAGATGTGATAGCAATGTGCCTGAAGGGGGAGGTGTCCAACTCCTGGTACTCTCCACGAAGACGTGTCAGAGCAGAATAAGCAGCATCGTGGACCGCCATGTCGATAGTCACTCCAACACCATGAGCAGTGTGCAACACGGTAGTGGAGTCATACTCCCGAGAGTAGAGGTGGACGGTGGCACGGTACTGCTCCTAGTTGAAGTCCTGGTACTCCTCGTAGACGGTGTACTCAGGGTGCCAGCGATAACCCAGATAGGTCATCATCTCAACCAACACAGCAGGTGATCCTGAGGCACTAATGGCTGTCGTGTGGCGCACGACCTGTCTCGTGGGTTCCATATGAAAACAAAGATGTTTTCACAAGAGTCAAATGACAATGTGGATAACGTTCAAATACTACTCTAAAGAATAACTAGGGCTTATCCAACTTTGGGGTGAACGTGGTCACGGGATCCTAATGTTAGAGTTAGTAAAATCCTTTAACCCGAGTAGAAGAGAGTTCGGAGCCCCAGAGTAAGGATCGAGGAGTAAAAGATCCTAATACCACCCAGATGGCGACGTGGGCCCGTAAGGCACACAGCCATGTTAGTAAAAGTTTTTGTAATGTCTAGAATCGACTTCGACCAAGGAGTGTGGAAGAGGGATTCCTACAGGCAGTTGGCTCTGATACCAACTTGTGACGCCCCCGATTTGACCGTACACTAATCATACACGCAAACATGTACGATCAAGATCAGGGACTCACGGGAAGATATCACAACACAACTCTACAAAAAAAATAAGTCATACAAGCATCATATTACAAGCCAGGGGCCTCGAAGGCTCGAATACAAGAGCTCGATCATAGACGAGTCAGCGGAAGCAACAATATCTGAGTACAGACATAAGTTAAACAAGTCTGCCTTTAAGAAGGCTAGCACAAACTGGGATACAGATCAAAAGAGGCGCAGGCCTCCTGCCTGGGATCCTCCTAAGCTACTCCTGGTCGTCGTCAGCGGGCTGCACGTAGTAGTAGGCACCTCCCAAGTAGTAGTAGTCATCGTCGACGGTGGCGTCTGGCTCCTGGGCTCCAATGTCTGTTCGCAGCAATCAGGTATAGAAAGGGGGAAAAGAGGGAGCAAAGCAACCGTGAGTACTCATCCAAAGTACTCGCAAGCAAGGAGCTACACTACATATGTATGCATTGGTATCAAATGGATTAAGGGTATCATATGTGGACTGAACTGCAGAATGCCGGAATAAGAGGGGCATAGCTAGTCCTATCGTAGACTACGCTTCTGGCCACCTCCATCTTGCAGCAGGAGAAGAGAGTAGATGGTAAGTTCACCAAGTAGCATCGTGTAGCATAATCCTAACCGATGATCCTCCCCTCGTCGCCCTGTGAGAG